>NW_005054552.1:191494-198742 GCF_000277835.1 Geospiza fortis | reverse complement strand
GCAGGATGCACAAAATCTCCTCTGAAATACTGAGCGCAGGAAAAAGCTCCTGTTTATACACTATATTTTACATACATATTCATAGGTTTTCCCAGGAAAAACATACAAATGATAATAACTTCCCTGAAATCACTGGCATGGAGGTGTTCCCTCCCCTCTGCTCATGCATTCTTCTGTCCTGGGGGTCTCTGTGGTGGTCCCTGGTTGGTGACCCCAAGTCACACCTGACCGCCCAGTGAACTGGTGAAACTTGGCACACTTGGGCTGGTTGCTTTCCATTTCTTCTTCCTACAGAATGAGCATTGTGTGGTTCCATAGGCCAGTGATTTTTGAAGAATAAGCATTGTATTTACCCACCAGGTGCAAACAATTATTCACCTGGCAACTATAATAAATAACTTACTCTGATATGCATATGTCTGGTGTGCCATCCTTAATCCAAAGGTTCAATTACACCCATACAATCGTTCAAACATAAATTGTTGGCTGAGTCTGGGGTTGGGATTGGATCCAGCCTCACTCTGAGAAGGAGTTTAGAAATCCAGGGGGTCCCTTCCACACGTGGTGACTCAGTGGAAGGTTCTCCCTGAGAAACCTTTTCTGCAGCTCCCACTGTGCCCTGGGCAATAATATTGGTGATGTCTTTCAACCTTGACGCATGGGATGTTCTGATTTAAAAAAAAAGGTCAGTCCACAGTATTATTATTCCCAGGATCCATGACTTGGTGTTGGGAGAAAAAATTTCCATAAATGTTTTTAGCCTTCTAGGCTGTGGTATGCTGACATCACAGAGGAGCAATTTCTTTATCATCACCCTACAGATAATTGCCCCACCTGAACTGGGAAAAATTAAATGCCTTCGTCTCATTTTATTAAACACTGAGTCTGATAGCATTACAAAATTCAATTCCTGAAATGACAATGCAAGCATTTTTTAAAAATTTGAGTTTAATACTACATTTCCACTCAGTCTTTCAATGAATTTTGAAAATCACTGCCAGAAGGGTTTAGATTGAAAGTTGTGTTCCTTCATAGTTGTCATATGTCTCACAGATTTAAAGGACCTTGGAAATGGTCCATCTCAGAGTGTACCTGTGAAACTGCAAAACTATTTTGTGAAGCAAATGCCGAAACGAGTTGATCTCTTCCGTGCTGCTGCAGAAATAGCTATGTTCCAGGCCAGATCTATAACAAATGCTCATGTGGAATTGAGATAGACTGTAAAACACAAAATTCAACCTCACCCTTCCTCCCTCCGCTTTGTTTCAGGCAGGGACGTTTCTGGTGTACTCCCTGGGCTGGAAGGAAACTGCAGTTTGTTTTTAGAGCTTTTGCCTTGAAATCTTTCTGTCCTTCCCCAGCTCCCTTTCCTCCTTCTCACTGCCATGTCTGCAGCAGGATCAGGAGTTTGCAAGGCTGACAGTGTCTGGAGCAGGTGGTGCTCATGACAAAGGCCTGGCACTTTATTTTCTCTCTGCTGTGCCAGGTATCAGCAGTCAGCACCGTGCCCAGAGTCAGACCTGCAACTACTCTCAATATTTCAGGTCAAAAACCCCAAATCCTGTGATGGTCTTCTGCATGTAAGGACTTCAAAGGAATGTGAAAGAAACATAAGGCTGTTCAGCATGTGTGAAATATGAGTTTAAGACATCTGATGGGCTTTTCTGTAAGTTCATTAAGATGTTAATGGAGCAGCGGTATTTATCTTTTCAACACTCTGGCATATTCTGAACATCAGGATTCCAGCTCCTCCTTTGTTAGAGAAAAAATGATTTGTAACCACGTGTCTACTCAAAATACCAAATAATGCCAAGTAAAAGAACTCCTTCTGGCCTTGGAAGTGGAAATCTGTGTGGAATGTCATAGAAATGGCAGTTTTCTGGAGAGGAAATTTAAAAAAAAAAACTTTAGGAAATATGTAATGTTTTCTTTGCTCATCTAATCTTACTACAAAAACAGTTTAAAAAAGGTACACTGTGGATTTTCCAGGGACAATATGCTCACATTTTTAAGGAATTGCTTAGACATGTTCTTGTACCCACCATGGGGTGGGAAAAGCTCTGATAAGAAAATCTGTCCTTTGACCAAGGGAAGGGCATTCAGGAGCCTGGAGACTCCTGCTTGGTCATTTGGAGCCATTTCCAGAATAGACTAAACAACATTTCTGTCACCAACCTCATACCAAATGGGGACAGCAGTAGGTGCTACATGTGTACAGTGATCCAGGCAAATTTCTTGAATGGCAACTATTGACCGATTTTAGCTTTGTTTCAGAAGTTTTGGGATTTTCTTCTCCTAACAGAACAAAAAATTTAGAAGAAAATCACTGAAAGCAGGAACATAACACGAGACAAATAATTTCTAGATAAAAAAGTCGGTGGAAAAAAGCAAAACCAAGGAACTCATTAAAAACAACATTGTTCATGTTACCCAACAAGTTCTTTAAAAAAGAGTCTATGCAGCACTGGAGAAAGATGTTGGAAAATTCTTTTAACTTTACACAATAATGTTTTGTACCTACATCAGTGATTAATATGTGATAAAATGTAGTAGCAGACTTCTTAGTTTTGGGATTGTGTCTCAGAGCAAAGAATGGTAACAGAAGTACATCTTCACCTGCCCACATACTCAAGATATTCTCAAGAAGAAAAGATTCATTAGAAGATCTGGAACCATAAAAGGGAAATTTGGGGAATGGGATGTTCCTAAATGATCACCAAAGACCCTCAGAAGACCCCTACTCATATCCAAATAAGTCCACTGAATTTGCATATATGCATATATTCAGGAAATGTAATGAATATCCAGCTCAGTGCGGCAGAGTAGGTCACTCACAAACTATAAAAATATGAAAATTGAAGGAAAATGTTACAAGTAATCTGTGTCTTTTACCAGTCTGCCCTCACTTTGAAAAGGATTCAAATGGCAACAGGAAAAAAAAGCTCTAAATACTATGTTGTCTTCAGTGGGAGGAAGAGAGTACTGGGATGAGAGAGGAGAGAGAGAAGAGAGAAGGGAAATGTATCTTACAATTCATTTCCAGTCAATTTTTAAATATCTCCCTTTTGTCAGTGAAAAAAGTTTTTGTCAAACCATCCAATTCCTCTAAAACTACCAAATCCACACCTCCCTTTTTCCTCCCGTGGGCTGAATCACCTTTTGCCTGTCAATTTGCCACAGCAGCACCAGTTCTAAAACCAGGGGAACACCCAGCCTGTCCTCTCCATTTCGGGCTACAAGAAAGAGAGGTCAGACTGAGTGTCAGCTGTGAGTCAGGGCCTTCAGTCATGCCCTCCTCCTCCCCTCTGCATGCTCCTGGACTCAGGGAGCACTCCGTGTTAATTCCAAGTGGCTGGATGCTGGGTGCCTCTCACTCAGCCACCTGCAATCCCCTCCCTGCAATGGAGCACACAGCAATGATAATTAAAAGTTAATGCGTCCCAGCAATGAATCCATTGATGCCCATCCAAGAATTTAATCAACGGGACACGTTTCCTTCAACTGCGGTGTCTCATTAATTAATTACTGCAATTCAAGGTTCTTATGTGTTGAAAAATGTGCTTGGTTATTTACAGGGTAAAGCAAAACACCTTCAGTTGGGAGAGGTGATTTGCCCTGCTAATCTGGGCCGTGGTTAACTCAAGGTTTAGTCACTGAAAATAAATACCAAGCTAGTAACTTCCTGAGCAGGAGGTCAGGAAGAATATCTCATTTTCTTTTTTGAGTCTAGTATCCTAATTCCAGAAGCACAATGCCTTGCAGTCCTGAGGGAAAATGCAAGCATAATAAAAGATTAAGTACAACTTCCATGATTCATATATTCCCTTATTTTGCAGTCCTAATTTTGTGGAAAATTTATATTGCTGGACTCACTTTCTCCTTAAGAGGCAGAAGGCCAAAATGAACCTGAGGGTTTTTTACATCTTCTAATTTTTATAATTTTTGCCAGCTGCACAGGTCTGTCTGGTTTATCTTTCATGAGAAATGAAATTGTCATGCTCCACTGAATCTGCTGCAGTAATGTGAGAGTTCACTGATAACGGATGGTACAGAAATCATACGGTATACTACTCTTGGTAAGACAAGGTTTTAAACCTGCCCTCAAAGTTCCCAGGCTTGTGGGAGTTTTGTGTGGATTTTTTGGTTGGTTTTTTTCTTTTGAGTTTTTTTGTTGTTGCTGTTGTTTTGAGTTGTTTTTATTTATTTATTTGTTTGTTTGTTGTTTTTCTTCTCGTGTGTGTGCGGTTTTTTCCTTGGGTTTTTTTGGGGTTGGGGTTTTTTTTGGTGTTTTTTTTGGATTTTGGTGGTTTTTCTTGTGACAAGCATGAGTATGGATCTTTAAATTAGTTATCTGTAAAACAGGTTAGTTTGTCTGACAGCTCTGTGCAGGTTGTTACACTGAGAAGGTCTGCTCCAGACATGGTTATTACAGATGGGCAATACATATAACCATATATAAAGGGGAGTAAAGAACAAGAACGCTAATATGAAGTATATAAACACATTAAGATAATCAACAGGTGGCTATATAGCAACTGGATATCACATTTTTTCAGTGACTTTCCATGTTCTCTCCATGGTTTTCCTGTTGTCTCAGGTTAGACCAGAGGTCAGACTGGTTTTTACTGTGTTTGCAGTAACAGAATAAGTCTTTCTTGAAATTCTGAAGTGCTGCTATAATACTGAAAAAAAAACTCCATTGGCATAAGCCAAGATGATTAAAAAAACTTTGTTAATATGATTAAAACTAGCTGTTCTCCCTTCTCACCACCATATTTAAGCTGTATCCAGATTTTGGGATGATCAGCAGTCTTAAACAACTTTCTGGCCTTTAAATCAAACTGGTGAAACAGAACATGCTCCTGATTCAAAGGTGAAAAGAGAAATCTGGCTCTTGTAGGAACTAGGGCTGAAATATCATTATAAATGAAAATTACTCAATTTCAGAGGAGCTTTAGAGAAATTTTTCTAATCCTTATAGATTTTCTCAGTGAAAAAGGCAAAAATGTCGGAACACCAGGAGCCTAGAATCAGATATTTAAACTGAATTTGGTTGACAAGTTTCACCTTGTGAGAAATTGGAGGGCAAAACAAATTCTGTTCCTGTGGAAGAGAAATTTCAACAGTATCTGACCTTTATAAAGAAAGCTGTGCCTGTTTGGCTCAGTCCTGTATACTGAAAGGTCACATGGTGATAAGAGTACCTTATTATGACTAAACTGTTGAATGTATTTGTGAGAAGCTGGTTCTTTTCTTTCTTATCCTTCTCATTAACTAATTAATGAGACCTATTGTTGTTTCAGCCCACATGGCTGAAAGAACAGCGTAATCCGTGACATTAATTTAAGGAGGAAAACTTACGAAATACTCGCCTTGGACTGATTTTTCAGAGACCAGCACTTTGGCTCCACACACTTGCACTGGCTTCCTGACTTAGATACAAATATATCTTAAATATTTTTCAGGATTTTGAAATGAGGTTGTAAGTACCCCAGAATGAAATAGAGATTTTTAAAACTTGCAAAAGCAGATAGACAGAGGACCTTGGAGAGTAATGAAATCATACTAAAAATCATATTGAAATCATATGGCCTAAAATCATGAGACTACTAGAAAAAAATCTAGGAGGAAATCAACCTTTCTGTGTGTGCAATATAATCTCAATGATGGACAGTAAATAATGCAAATGGTTGCTTAAAATTACTGGCTGAATATTCATTTTGTCATAATCATCCATTCTGGGAACTACAAAAGAAGGGATGGATCTGTCCTCTATAAAAATACCCTAAACATTTATTTTCAATTAATAATATTTACAAAGGAACACACACTACCTAAAATACAGGTTACATACCTAAAATACTTTTCTGCACTTTTGGGAATGAGTAATCTAAGCTGAACTAAGCTAAGAAGCAACCTAACCTGGAATAACATATATGTATAAGAAGAGTACAGAGAATCAATTATGTGATTTTCTGCCTGTTTTGCCAAATCATAACCTGAGACCATCACTCAAGAGAAGATACATCTCTCACAGTCAAAATTGGAGGTATTTTTATGCAGGAGCAGTCCTGAATTTAAACATGCACTTTGGGGAACAGCAGCAAATATAATCATAACAATTTAACCTAAGCATGTCTGTGTTAAACAAAAACAGCCAACCAAACAAAAAACCCAAACCCAACCCAAACCAATCAAACAAACAAACAAATGACCAACAAAACACCAACTAAACTTCATTAATCATCTGCATTTGCCTTTCTTAGTATATGGAAATTTATTGGTCTTTAAAGCCTCTTGGCCTGGCTTTTTTACTGCTGAATTATGTGTACCTGAGGATTGTAATAGATTATATTATGGGTACTATAAAAAAAAGGCCTCAGTCAGTGAGATTTGATTGGCATGTACCTATTTTTCCAGGGAATCACCACCTTTTCAAAGAGCTTGAGAACAGTGATTTAGAGTTGTGGAAGTTGGGGCTCTCCTGGGACTAAGAGAAGATGTTCTCCAGTTGACTTAAGTGAATGGTTTTACGGGTTGTAGGGCTATAATCTAACCTTCTAAAACCGAAAGAAAAATGACAGACTGGATCTTAAACAGTGAATCTTAAACAGTGAATTTTTAAAGCAAATGACAACAGTTTACTTGAAAAATACCCAGATTTTCCAAATCTGGGGAAAGGCCTTGGAAGCAGCTGCTCTGTGCAGCATGGAAGCTCCTCTACACAGAGATCCTGACTCACTTTCTTTCAGGCAGTGACAACTTCTACTTCTATCAGTAAAAACTGTCTGAACAATGTGGTTTTCTTTAAACTTAACTAGACTACCTGGAAAAGCGAGCCCTTTCTCCCTGGGTTCATGTTCTTGGAAACATAGAATCAGTTAGGCTGGAAAAAACCCTTAAAAACACTGAGTCCAATCGCAGACCCAGCACTGTCAAGGCCAGCACTAAACCGTGTCCCCAGGCGCCACATCCACACGTCTTTTTCAAGTCCCTCCAGGGACGGTGACTCAACCACTTCTCTGGGCGGCCTGTGCCAAGGCCTGACAACCCTTTGGGGGAAGAGAAGTTTCCTAAATTCCAATCTAAACCTGCCCTGGCCCAGCCTGAGGCCGTTCCCTCTGCTCCTGTCCCTGTTCCCTGGAGCACAGCCCGACCCCCCGGCTGTGCCCTCCTGGCAGGAGCTGTGCAGAGCCACAAGGGCCCCCTGAGCCTCCTTTGCTCCAGGCTGAGCCCCTTCCCAGCTCC
>NW_005054552.1:186391-191480 GCF_000277835.1 Geospiza fortis | reverse complement strand
GCGGGCACAGGGACGGCCCCTGCCCCGCTCCTGCTGCCACCCCACAGCTGGCACAGCCCAGGGGCCATCGGCCTCTCGGCCCCCTGGGCACCCCTGGGCTGTGCCCAGCTGCTGGCACAGCACCCCAGGGCCCTTTCCTGTGGGAATCCATACAATCAGAGGGGTTTGGGAAAGCTGCAGAGGGCAGGCCTCAGAGACAGCGGAACTGTGATTAGAGCTAAACAGTAGCCATGAGATAGGTGAGCAGAAAAATTATGTGAGAATAAAAGTAAGACAAAGAAATGAAAGGACAAATAGAACAATGCTGTGTGTATTAACACTTGTCTAGAATAAATCCCTGAGCTGCAGAAAAGTATATCTAGCACGATATTAGGAAGTTTTAAGCTTAATAATGGAGCTCTGTGTGTTGCGTTTAAAGGCTTACAAGCAGCACTGTTTTAACCAAAGGTATGTGTGCTTATAGTGGTTGGATAGAACTACTGTCAATGTGCTTTTGCTTTGTGTGATTGGTCAAAAAACTTTTAAAGTGAGTTGTAACATTAAGTTCTTGGTCTGCTGCCTGAGATGTGAGCTGCTGACATCTTCCCATTGTCAGAACCATGTAATGAGACTGATGCTGGAAAACAGACAGCTCAAGGCGCGTTCCTCAGCAGTTCTGTCGTGTTTGTGATTTGTACATAGACCCTGGTCAGTGATATTTTCCAGCCCCTTTTCCCCAGCCTGGAGCTCCGTGGGGTTGTTGTGAACCGAGGGCAGGACGCAGCACTTTCCCTGGTTTTCCCTCAACCCATGGATCCAGCCTGTCCAGACCCCTCTGCAGCAGATCCACGCTCAATGTCACCTTCAAACTCACGTTTTACGAGAGGGGATTCTTCTCAATTGCTTAGCAAAATAAAAGGTATTATAAAAGGGAATATACTGTATTCCCCTGCCCTTAATCCACCTGAAGTTTCTAACTAGAATGCACTCATTTGGTCCTAGAGAGAGTCTTACAGACTCTTCAGTATTTTTGGGTAGCAAGGCAAGGAAGAGAGTTGAGCATGCAGAAAGACATCCACCTCATGTGCTGCTGCATGGAAATGGCAAGTCATCCACAAAGAATGTAATGCATGACACTATTGAAGTCTTATTTTCCCCAACCAGAAAGCCTTTTTTTTTTTTAAATACCAAAGTTTAAATAATGTCACTTAGCGATTGTTTGCTCTGATACGTTCCTTATTCTCTCCATGAACGTTTTGGATTCTTCTGAGCATGCAAAACTATAGACACCACATACTAATTATTCTGTTATTCTGCTAAGCATATAAAAATGCATTCTGCATTGCATATCAAAAGCTCCTGAAGCAGCTTTCAGAAACCTTTTCTGTGCAGTGCTATTGATATTTCCAAAGAATTTCAGAAGCAGAGCAAATTACTTATTCAAGTTCTATTTGGTGCTTGCATCAAGGAGTCCTTAATATACAGAATAAAGCCAACAATCTCTCTCTTTTGCCCATTGGTGCCTAGCACTAGAAGTTTAAGACAAAACTTAAGACAAAGTTGGTATGCAGCTAAGAAGGAAGCTAGGAATTTGTGATTTGTAACTCCTATTGATACATTTCCCTTTCCTTTCTCCATCTAAAAAAACCCTTTGGACATTTTTTCAGACGCCTGTAAGATAGCTATTTTTTCCTGAGAATCCTGACTCATTTCCTATCTTCCTGTAAATAATTTTACCCAAGAATTTGTCATCCAGTATTCTCCCTATTAACAAACCTTCAGTCTGTTTACATTCGGAAATATTGCAATATGTTAAGTCTTGAAAGCAAAGAGATAATTAGCTCCGAGATCCTTTCTGAAGTGTTTTATTCCATATGCTTTTCTGAAACGGGATGATTTGTCCCTGGCAAAGTAATGCCCTTAATTATTTCTTTATTCATCAAGATAGGGATTCTCTCTTGCTCCCTTGGCTTAGTGTCAGCTCTGTCAGAAAGGAAATGATGGAAAATAAGAGCGTGCCCTGTAAGGTTTAACTGAGGTCATGGATGCATTTAAGAACACGTATTACATGACTGGCCACATGAAATGGGAGATAAGCACAGTTTCGATTATATGGGTGTATATACATAATTTTTTTTTTTTTTGAAAGGAAGTAGATGTTTGGAGGCCACTCAGATTTCATCTAGAGATGCGAAGCGCTGTGTTTTACACCATTTTTGAAAGGAAAATACAGAAGTAAGGAAAGTTTCCTGCAGGGAAATACAAGTCTTGGCAACATTTCACTTTTGTGATGAATACCTGAATAACTATTGTTATCCATTGATCAGGGCTACACTTGAAAAGGGACTTTAAAAAACAGAAAGTAAATAAAAATCAGAACATTACCTGTTGTGCCTTTTGTATTTTAGCTCTCTGTGTTTTGCTAAGGAAAAGCTACCCAGAAGAATTATTCTGGGATCCAGAATCACACCATATCACATTTACTGCATTGGCTTCTGCTCTGCATCAAAGCCCAGCTACATTGCTGCAGCAATTTTGACCTGCATTTAGTCACTTAAGGAAGTTATTCCAGTTCATACACAATAAAGCAATCCGGGATCTGTTTTAAATTACTTTAGCAGTTGGTTTTACCTCTGTTTTTGCCTGAAAAAATAAAAAACAAGAAGAAGGCTCTGGACCAGCTTCTTGCATCCTGTGGTGTGGTTTCACCATGCATGGATATGATAGAAGTCTCACTTAAAGATTTTTTTATAGTCCATACTTAGAAGTAATTTATTTAAATAGAAATATCCACAAAAAAAAGCCAAATCGACCTAGCAGCCATAAAGAGAGGGGTCCTTATTTTTTACACCATGTCTCTTTGTTGATCTTGTTTTTGAAGTTGCTTGTGAGCAACTGATACTAAATCCACAGAGAATAAATCTGATAAATCTGATTAATTCAGAGGATAATGCGACTTAAATAAAGCACAAGTGCAGATTGCCAGCAATGTCATTAGTTTTAGAAAACGCGTCTGTAAAATGTCAAAGTTTGCAAGCATGCAGACTTGACTCACTTCTGTAACTACCAGTTTATTTCAAGCTATTCATGTGAAGTTACTTACTCTGATACCCTTTTTGTGGTGCAGCACAATTAGGTGTGTTATTCTATGTTTAAAGCATGGAGATAATGGAGATCAGACATTGCACCACAGAGAAGACAAAAATACCAGCATGGCTCACCTGAATTAGAAAAATCCTACATTTTATATCTGCCTCAAGCATGATTTAATTTCTCTGATATGCAACAGCTGTTGATTAAAAAAAAAACAAACCAACAACTAAAAAAAACCCTCAAAAACCCCCAAAAAATCCCAAAAAACCCAGGCTCAGCTACAATCATAACAAACAATGACCTTGGCTTATGTCTTGTGGCCATGGCAGCAACTGAAAGGATTCTTCCCGCAGTGTGTTAGGAGGAGGATTTTAATCGCCCGTTTCCCATGGCTGGGTATCTCAACGAGGGAGCAGGGCTGAAACAAAGAGTTCTGCAGGGAAGGGGGATACTCTGAGGAGTGACACAATTTGTGAGCACACGGTAGGAATTTTGTTCCAGTCCTCCAGGGAATGTGCCTGCCCCACAAGGTCTGTGTGCGGCTGCTTTTGGAGTCCTAAAGCTGCTCCTATGGACGGTGGTGAAGTTTTTGTGTATTTATGTATATGAGGGTTTATCAAAGTAGAAGAAGGTTGGTGAGAAGGTTTTTCAGTGTTTGCTGTTAGTTTGAGCAAGATTGCCAAGTCAAAGTCGAAGCAGGAGGTTGGTCTCAGTCTAACCATTGGATATTTCTTTGTGCCCATTTCATTAAATATGGGATTGCTACCACTCTCAGTTTACAGGAATGGAAAAAAATAAAAATAATTGATCTCTTTCAAAGCTAAAAAAAGTGTGAGGAGACTTTTCTGTCTTTGTACCTGGCAGGTAAAGTAAATGGCTCACTCTTTTAAGTCAGTAAGCTGGTGCATTTTTTCTTGGGTCCTTAGGGAATGCAAAAAGCACAAATACAATGTGAAAAGCTCTATTACTACGTTCACAGCAGATGAAAAAAACCCATTTTCCCATTTTTAAATGGGAAAATAGCTACTGGGAAGTAGATTAGGAGTTAACATTAAATGTGTGATTTATTTCTGTACTTTTCTTCAGGCAAGAAAACTTTCAGATCAGTCTATAGATGGCCACCAGTACTCCACATACCACAGGCTGGCACAGGGTAGGGAGTGCACATGCTGTGCTGAAAAAAACAGACCCTCTCTGGTCTCACCTTGGACACAGATCCAGAAGTCTTTCCTTAGTTTTTTGCAGGGAAGCTCAGAAAAAAATCTGCGAGTTTCTCCTTTCAGGCTTTGCAGTCAATAGTTTTTGGTGTGTGGGTATAAGAAGTGCTGAAGACTCTGCTGTGTAAGACACCTAACTTGCTTATTTTTCCACCTAATTTGCTTATTTTGCCACTCTGTTTAATCCTCTTGGGGCTTTCCTCTTTCCATTGGATCCAAGGCTCCACTCAGGCGAAGCCACCACCACCACCAGGCAGATTTTTTTTTCTGACAACTCCTAAGTCACACACTCTTTGTAAAGTTTCTCACTTGACCTTCCTGGCACTGTAAATTAGTAGGATCATACTAAATATCGAGTTTGATTGGAGTGGATTCCATGGTAGCCCCTCAATCTGCTTTTCTCCAGTCTGTGGGGAGTGGAACTTGCCCAGGGAGGAAGGAGATGAGTTCTGGCTACACTCTACCTGCAAACAGGAGGAAATGGGCTGTGTAAGGTGTTTGAAGAAATGGCTGCTTGAATGGAGTCTTTAATAAGCCCCAAAATGTGTAAGAATAAATATGCTAAAGAAATGCAATGATTTATTGTGAAGGGAAGCTGTTCCATGACTGGGAGTTCTTGTCTGTGGGGTTTGCTTCACTGATTTTGCCACATAAGCACAAAGAAGTCAGATATAAAATATGACCAGTGTAGCAAAATGGAGGAGAGAGATGGGGACTTCCCAATTATCCAGAGGGACAAAGATGATTGTTGCCAAAGGACCTGAGTGAATTAAACCTGCAGTGCTGTAAATCCCTTGTTT
>NW_005054552.1:185346-186356 GCF_000277835.1 Geospiza fortis | reverse complement strand
AATCACCATGATAGATGCAGTGATACTTGTGGAATTTTAAAAAAAAGGAAAAAAGATATGACAGCAGCAAACAATGTCATGGTTTGTTTTCAAAATCTGCAGAAAAACCCAAAAATAACTGGAGTAATAAAGGAAATGGCCCTCAACACTGGATACCTAAAATAACAACCGAGGACAAGTACTTTCCCAGAAAAGTCACAATCTCCAGTAATTGCCCCTCCAAAGTCTTCTCCACTATATTTAATAGCTCTTGCTGGATTGTTCTTCCATTAAGCTTTTATGGTCACTTTTCGACAATTTTCATACATCTTTTTTTTGCTTTAGCTGAACCTGCAAAGCTGTAGTTTTGTTAGGTGTATCGCTGGATGTTTCCTACCTGTCTTATTTGAAGAAACAATCAAGCCATTGCCTACCTACATGTTCCCTGTGATTTTTATGGTCTGCTGCCTGAGGAGCTTCAGTGTGTATGTTCCCACTTCCCAGCCACTCGTGTTCATGGATCTTATCCTTTATCTGGACTATGTCAGCCTTTCCTCATCCTGCTGCTTTTCAATATGAAGCACTCAGAGCTGCGTGCAGAGTTCAGGATGTGGCAGCTCCTGGCTTCACACTGTGGCACCACGATGCTTTTGGTGGACACAGAGGGGATGGAGGGCAGGGGTGAACAGGACAACAATCCCAACTGTTTATTTTTAAACTCATAACTGTGATACTCAGTTCCTGGATTCTGGCTGTTTGAGAAGTTAATGAGCGAGAAAGCAATGCCACTTGTAAACACCCACCCTTAAAACTGGTTTTACAGCCAGTCTTGCAGAACCCAGCTAGGCAGGACCGAGCATTGTCAGTGGAACAAAGCTGCTGTGAGAGCTGAATTAAAGGTCAAAGAATGTGGCTTCATTCCTCTTTGGGAAATGCACAGTATCTCATAAATGTTGTCAGCAACTGGGAAGGGTGGTCTCTTGGGGATGGAAGCTGTGTGGAAATTCCCATGCCTTGGGCTGAGAAGGGAA
>NW_005054552.1:167979-185321 GCF_000277835.1 Geospiza fortis | reverse complement strand
CAAGAGGGAAGAAAAGAGGGAAGTGTCTTTACTGGCTTACAGCTGTGTGACACCAGTGGCTGGCTGAAATGAAAATAATCTCACAGGTGTTGGAGGTAAAGTGGAAAATGGTCACTGGTCCCAGGTGCTGTGGTGCTTGCATGTTCAGAACACAATCAGTAGAAATCACATCACTCATTGGACCTCATGTGGGGAGGGATTTAGAGAGAGAGAGAGAGACAGACAAGGTGTCCTGAGAGCTGAAAGACCCATGGAGATGGCAAGCAGGACTAAAGTTCTCAGTGGAGCTCTTTGTTTATCCTTATTTATTATCCTATTCCATTCTACATCTGGCAAAAACATCTGCCTGAGCCCCTCTTCTTGCAAGAGTTAAAAAAATAAAACTTAATCTGTATATTCTCCATGCATTGCTTTAATTTGAACGAATGGCAGTATACATATTTCAATAATTTACATGTGATAGTAGGGCTTAAGTGCTTAGATGTTTAATCATCTCTGAAATATGTTTTTATTTCCTACATAATCTGTGTGGCAATCCTACAAACTTCTTTGTTTTTCCCACTTTGTAGCCTGAAATAACCTATTTCTTTAAACCAGCGAGCACGTGCAATAAATGTCAGATAGAAATTAATTTTGTTCTACAAGGAGAGCTTATTACTTCCTGGAAGGATGTCCCTGAAAACCAACTCTGGTATTTATCAAGGTACTGGTATTTAGGGTTTTAAGGGTATCTAAAAATTATCTAAAAATTATACACCTACACAAAATTTGCAACCCCCCCCCGCACATCTAATTAATTTAAAGATAAATGTCAACTTTCAAAAGTCACACTGAGATTTCTATCCTCATCTTGCTTTTCTTCAATGACTTAAAACAAAACTGCAGCATGCTTAGGTGATAGTTGCCTTCAAAGAAAAACAGCAATAGAGATGGCTAAAGCATTTAAGGGTAATTTAAGACACTGTATCTTGGTTTTTCCATTGTGAGTTCTGCAAGAGATGCACTTTTGTGCACACAACAGTGAGGAAACTACACCTATGGAAAACTATTGCAAACCCTTGCCTCCAGAAGAGCATGCAAATCTCCAAAACAAGTTGAAAAGGGTCTGGAAGAGAGTCCATAATCAAGGCTTTTTTCCCTTATTTGTTCTTCTACCCTCCATAGGATGAATCCAGTGAACACAAAACAAAAGGGGAAGACTGCATAATTTCCAAAATTCCTAAGATCAGGCCCCATTTTCTTTAATTTAAACACATAAATATTAATAAATAATGGATAAAAAAGTACCATTGGTGGTCAGCAGACCCACCCATATGAATCTGGTGTTTCCAAGGGATCATGTAATGGTTTGAGTTGGAAAAGGCCTTAAAGCTCCTGTGGTTCCATGGCAGGGACACCTCCCACTGTCCCAGGCTGCTCCAACCCCAGTGTCCAACCTGGCCTTGGGCACTGCCAGGGATCCAGGGGCAGCCCCAGCTGTGGGCCTCAGCAATCCCATAGGGAACCATTTCCTCCTAATATTCTAACATCCAATCTAAATCTACCCTCTCTCTGGGTGAAGCCATTCCCTGGGTGCTGTCCCTCCATCCCTTGTCCCCAGTCCCTCTCCAGCTCTCCTGGAGCCCCTTTAGGCCCTGCAAGGGACTCTGAGGTTTCCCTGGATCCTTCTTCTCTCCAGGCTGGACACCCCCAGCTCTCCCAGCCTGTCCCCCCAGCCCTCTGATCCCCTTTGTGGTCCTCTTCTGGACTTGCTTTCTTTTGTTATACAAACAGATCATTTTACACACATGAAAGCAATTTTTGGGTCTCTTCTTCCTTCCTGTGTTGCTTTTTTTCTGTTTTCTCACAATGGACATATACTTTCTTCAGAGGAAACAAAACAAAGCAAAGTGTAAAGCTGTTTGTCCCCTTGTGCAAACATATCCTTTCAGGGACATATTCTTTAAAAATGAACAGTTCTTTTATTCAGGGATCAGGAAAAGCTTAATAATTTACTTTCTCCGTGGTTCTCACACTGATCTGGCAAACTTACTTAGTACTTCAGTATTAATGACAACACTAATTTTTCAACTCAGACAGCACTTTGTAAGTTTGGCAAAGTCATTTATATTTGCTTGTGTATCTCAGCTGCCTTTCCCATATACCCCCTCTGCATACCATTTATTTGGCTACATCTTTGGGAATTGGTACTTTTCCATCACGATTAAGTAGAAAGAAATAGTTGTCAAGTTTATAACTTGTCTAATTTTCCAAGGTTACTGAGAGAACCCCACCATTCTCACTTTTGCTCTCACTGCCTTGTAAACCTGTAGGAATGAAATCAATGAGAAAAACATTCCAATCATAAGCCAAATATTGATTAAAAGGGTTTTTCCTCCCCCAAAATTATGTTCATAGCTGCATTGCTGTGGTTCAGACCTACTGCCAAAGTCTCTTTGTGCAATGCTTTCATTTGAGCTTTTCTTCCTTCAAGTGTTGAAATGAGTCATTAGCATGTCTGTATGTATGGGATGATCTCATTTCACACTGCACAAAGAGGAAAAATTATTAAGAGTAGGGTACAATCAGAACAATTGTTTATTCTAAACAGAGAAAACCTCATGTTTTGTGTTCAGCTGGTTGTGACTGTGAAATAAAATAGTGCTAGACCTGCAGAAATGCTCAAATTAACTTTTATATTTCTTATGAATTCTTTTTGCAGATATTTTCTAGATGTCCTACACAGGAACTCTACAGACAGAGGGGTGGGTTTGTGTGGTTTTGTTTTGTTGTTTTTTAACCATTTGACTTGACTAAACATTTAGCTTAACCTTCTGAATTTTTCCTCAATGAGGCAAACAGTACTCTGGACTCTGCTGATGAAGCAATCCCAGTCACAAACCTACACATTATTTTTTTTTTTTTTAATCACAGGAAATGAACAGAATGAACATTTTTTGTTGTTGTTTAGGTAGGATGTTTCTTTTGTGTAATTGCTCAGAAGAGATTTCAAAGGGTAAGTGATGCTCCAAAGAGTAAGGGAAGTTTTAGAGCACCAAATTCCTTACAGGATCACATTTCCACGTATATTATGCTGTGTACAAGGGATGCTGGCCAATAAGGAGGGTGATATGATGCTGCTTTGGAATCTTTGGACGGGTTGCCTGCTTCAGGATTTGGTAGCTAACCATATGAAACAACAACCACAGCATTTGTATGCAAGTAGGCAATACAACCAACTTGGGCTCTGCTTTGCATCAGAAAACACTTACAATAAAGGGCATGAACACAAAAAAGTGACTGACTCAAAGCTCATTCAAGGCAGAGGGATTAGATGATGCTTAAGCTCTGTGCTCCATCAGGGCCTAGGCGATAAGTAGCAATAATCCATTCTAAAAAATTTAAATATTGCGCTTTGGGGTTTTTGTGGGGTTGCTGTACCAAACCCACACAGGCTGTTCTGGACAGTTCCTCAGCTGCCCTCTTTTCTGGTGGGAAGTCAGGGCTTTCAGAGCAGCTCCTCCCAGAGCTGTGTCTCAGCTCTCAGTGTCACCACATTGGAGTCACATCTCTTGTGTCTTTCAAACAAGAACATGCATGCTTGCTCGCCTCTAAAATACACAGAAATCTAAAAGTCTCTTTGCACTGTACATTTCACCTGTTTTGGGCCTCAGTTTTTCCAGACTCAAGGTGAAATCAATGCAAGACCCAACAAATGAAGTTGTAGTTCACAGCCTTTTGTGACTATCACCATTTGAGTATAACTGATGGTGTTGGCTTTGAAAATGATGATTTTTCACTCCAGAAGGACTGACTCTGAAATACCTTTTACTTTCCTGTAAAAGTAAGCTTGTTTTGAACATACTTTACTGCGAATTTACTAAATTTTTACATGGCCACAGGGTATTTGTTTTTTGACTAACTGAAGTGACTCACAGCTTTATGTGAAATTATTGATCTTGCTAATTATTATATTATTATATATGAATTCATATTTTCTGCCATAATCTTAGTTATGACTTGCCAGAAAATTTATTTTTAAGCTCATGAATACTTTCACATGTCTGGAAAGACCAAACTGAATCAACATAAGTATTTTACTTTAATAAAAGCAAAACATTTTGTTTGGAATTCAAATTCCTTTGAAACCCTGCAAGAATCCAAAAGCAAATACTTATTTTGAAATTATCAATAAAACATACATTTAAAATATAAAAATGGGCCTTTGGATACTTTTCAACATTTTCCAGTATTTATTTTTATGAAAAAACAAAAGAGCAAAAGTGCTATGATTTCTTTAACAAAGAAGTTTCTGTCACAGCAGCTTTCTCTAGTGGAAAATCAATTACATCATTTTTCTACCAACCTTCAATTTGATGCTGTACAGTCTCAGCAGCCTCCTAAAGTCCAGAGAGGGCCAATTGGATATATCATCTCATGGCATGTGACAAAATTACACTGTCACTTGAATGGGGTCCATTCAGTGTTTTAATATCTCATAATGTCCTTCTTCACACAACTGAATTTCTGTGTCCTAAAATGACACAAAGTCTGCCTAGATTTCCCTCACCAAACTGTGTGACTAAATGAAAGAAGTTATGGATCTTAAAGAGCTTGTATGTCAGTAAAAAAGATGTAAATATGATCACAAGTAGGAGCTGGGAGACACAAATTCAGTCTCTAGGAGAGACTGTGGAGTCTGTGGGAGAGTCTAAATTAAATGTACAGCAGAAAGACTACTGCTGTCATGAGGAAGGGTTGCTCTCCCGGAGATAAAAGTTGTCCTTAGAGACTGCAGAGAATGAATGAGATTTCATGTTGTAAGAAGTTTTATACTCAGCCATGAAAATGTAGAAACAACAATCAAAAGTTTTCCCTGAGCCCACCAAAAATTTCTATGGATTTGCAAGGAGTAACATCCCTCCCCTTTTTTCCTTGTGGGATTTAAATCACCTGAGGAAAAGAAGGAAAGTGCTCAGACAGCAGCTCTGACTGATCCATCGCATTTGTGAGGCTCTTGGTCATCTCAGTGCCTCAGTTCTCCACCCAGGTCACACACAGCGTGGTTCTGGATTTATTGAAATTCCTCTTTCAAAAAAACTGTCCCCCTCTCCAAGTGTTACTCCCACCATGCTGTCTGAGCGAGGTAGAACAGTAATTGGTATTTCCATTTCCTTTTTTTAGCCAGCTGCAGACGTGAGAGAAAGTACAGATCTTGTGTTTTTTTCTTGCAGCATTGTAGTCTTCACATCCTTAGGGAATTTGCCCACTTGACTGGAATTATCCCACCACAGTTTGCCTAGGCTGTCTTTTTTAGTGTCATAAACATTTACAAAGTGTTAATGAAATGCACTCCAGGCAAATAAAAAGCACTGGGGATAAAATGGAGATAATACCTAAGAAATTTCCCGGGTTAGTTTATTGCTTAGCAATAATTTTGCAGGGAGTTCAATAAGTAGGACAAACAAGGATAAATGCATAGTCTTATATTTCTTCCTTTAAGGCAGTTGCTTAGTAACTTTGAGCTCCAGAATTTCTGTTTGTTTTTCAGTGCTTTCCCTAATGACTGTGGTGCCTGAATTTCTTCCAGTTTAACTGATACCATGTCTCTCTCACCCAAGGTTATTCATACCTTGCTAATTGTATGAATAAACTTATTATTAAGCCTCAGCTTCCTGATTTGGCTTCGAAATTTGCCCATTTTCTATTTCTAAATGATACAATTAAGCAGAAGAACTTCTGTTTATTGCTGAATGCAGCATACAATAACTACTGAATATTTTGCTTCTGACAGCTCTGTGAACATTATCTGGCTTGATAAACTGGGTACTTTCAGCTAAGAAGCCCCAGTTTCCCAGAAGTTTCAGTGAGATTTAGCCTGACCTTATTACCATTTGGTACATCTGATAAATATTTCTAACAGATTTCAGCAAGGTGAACAGCCTTGGACTCCAAATCTGCTACCAGCTGCTGCATCTTCTCTTCACTTTCATCTGAAGTTTGTTCCAGTTGCTTTCTCTCCTAAAGCTGCAGTGAAACCTGAGTAAAATGACAGCAGAGGGAAACAAAGTCTAATGTCTCTCCCTGACCAGTCTGAGATCTCTACAGACTTATTCTGGCAGGCTTTCCTTTAAAATAAACTTTAAGAAAAACAGGTCTGTTCCATTTCACTTGGCGTAAGTGAGAAATTTCCTTTTCCTCTGGTGACTTTGCTACTCATATTCCTAGAAAAGTTAAAAAAAAAAAATCCCAACCCAGGTTAAAGAGCTGCAATTGAAGCTGACAAGTGTGGGTTCCTGCTGGAAAACTTAAGTTAAAACTTAGAGCAGCTGTGTCTGAAGAGTTCTAATTATCTTTTACCCATAATTCTTATGTGAAGACAGATTGTTATCACTGCTGCAAACAGCTGACAATTGCAATGATGCTGAGAGAGAGGAATTTGGAAGAGATATTGAACCTTTAAAGTCTACCATAGAATGAGGTTGAATATTTGATGATTTATTCGCTTCTTAAACAATGACAAAGGTTTAAGCTTTTCAAATCCAGTATCCAACGTTTTTTTTCCATACTCTTTTCCTAGAGGAAAGTTAAGGAACAAAAAGGGGAAGCCCAGCAGGAAGGAAAGCACATGAAATATGGTCAGTATAGGGTTCACAGAAATCATGCATTCAAAAAAACTTCAGAAACAAAAAGTTTATGAAAGTAAAGTAAGTTGTAAGTTGTAAAAGAATCACTGCCAGTGTTCTGATGTCTAAGTACAATACATGTGGGTCAAAGCCAGATTTTTAAAGGGACTTAAACACCTAAACCAGTGAGGGTAACACAATTTTTTAGCTGCCACCTTGACCTGAATCACCTTGAAGAATGGTCCCTATCATAGCAGGTTTTGTGAGTTCCTTTATTGGTTGGTGCTTGGGATTTCTGAAGTTTTGACTTCCCTGCTTGTTTTAAAACAAGTTTGTTGCCTGAAAAAAAAACCATAAAAAAGGGTGAAGAAACCAGTTCTGACTCGGAGGCTCTTCAGAGCAGCCTCGTGTCTGAGCACAAGAATGCTGTGGATCTAGTGGAACTAGTTAGTGCTGAAGTGTCCCATGAACCTGCCACATCGATGTGAGATCACAGTTTGTTTCAGCCAGGACAGGGCTGGATAATCCACAACAGTGCTGATATATTTGAACTAGTCACAGGTTTCACACACCTAGGGCAGAAATGCAAATGCTTGGGGGAGCTTAAAACCAGAAAATCACAACAAGAAGAAAACGTAATCCAGATTACTACCCAATTTTTGAAGTCACAGGCTACTGCAATAGTCACATGGAAATAAAAAATAATCTTCAAGTCCCTACAGAAGTACAGTTTCCCTCAGTGTACCAGATATTTTACTCCTATATTTCTGTTATGCAATTACTTCTATCATTCAATTATGGTAGACTTCACTATTTAACAATGTGGTTCACTAATGCTTTGGGTTTTTTAATACCAACTGAAAAACCCTCGCTATATCTACCCTTTAACCTGGCTTCAGTGGTAAACTCAAAAAAGACTCACTACTCAATCAATTACTTGTGCAATTTACCTGTCTGTGTGAAATTTTCTTTCTAGCATAATAGTTGAAGCAGAGCTTCAGATAAGAAATGCTGAACGTTTCACCACACAAGGCCACAAACCATAAATAAAGGTCAGTGCTGTAAAATCTCCTAGAAAGCTCCAGGCCCTGCCAGAAGGAACTGGCTTTCCCCGAGCTGCAAACCTCTGTCCTTCCCACCATATGCACTGAGACCTTCATAGTAAACATATCAACATGCCACCTTCCCTATGTGGCAAACATTTCCTGTTTAGATGGAATCAAATTTGTGTAGCAGTAAACTGTTCTAGAAGCTTTCTTCTTTGTGTGCAATTTCCCCTCTTAGCAATGAGTGCAAAAGAAGGTTGCAGCAATATCATGTTTCAGTACAATCTCAAAGTCAAATGCATGTTTTATTTCACCTGTGCAATTCAACATTCTTTGGGGCCAGGGGGAAAAAAAAAAGGTCAATAGACATTTTATTTTATTTTGGGGTCTGTGATAAGTTTTGTTAGAAGGCAAGGAAACCTCAGGTGGTGTTTTACATTGGAAACGCACTCAATGTTCCTGTTGTTCAGCGCTGCTGGGTGAGCACCTGATTGCTTCAGCCTGCTCAGACAATCAATGGAATAAATAAAAAAAATGCACCTTCTTGCAGCATGCCCTGGCAAACCACCTTGTTCCTCAGCAGCAGTAACTCACCTGAGCCTTTCCAGGTCAAGGCATTTTCCCAAAATTTATGGGAGAGCAAAGAGGGGATCAGAACTGGAGGGTGTTTGGATCTTGTGAATGGAGAATCAGGGAGCTGCCATAGGAAAAGAAAGTTAATTTATGTTATGGCTTAGTTTAGAGGGGATTCTTGGAGATCATCTGGTCCACCCCCGCCAGCACGGGCAGGGATATTTTTCACCAGGTTGTGAAAGGCCACTCCATCCTGACACTGAGCACATCCAGTGATGGAGCATCCATCCACAGACTACCTGGAGTCTTGTCCTGGTGTCTCACCACCCTCATCCCACAAAAATGCATTGCTCACACCCAGTCTAAATCTCTCAGCTTAAAACTGTGCCACTTTCCCTGTCACTACAGCCCTGGCAAAAAGTCTTTCTCCATTTTCCTTGGTGTGCTAAAGCAGTTTTTTTAACAGCCTTTCATCCCTTTCCCCCTCTTTTTAGACAAATTAGATAATTACTGCTCCACTATATTGTTTTTTGCATTATTAGAGCACCTGAGAGTTCCAAGATAAAAAAAACAGTTTTTCATTGAAGATATTAGAATGCAAACATGAGGAGAAAGAAAATGTTGGAGTTCAGATTAAAGGGGCAATGTAAGGAATTCTCTTTCTGGCACAGCTTCACAGTGCTTGGGAAGCAAAGCAGTGTGTGACAAACTCCTGCATGTCTGCTGGTGATGATAAACCAATATATGGTGTTTCATTTAGGTTGCCAGCAGTGTTAGACAAGTGTTTGGGCCCCCATCACAGCTTGATCAGCACACAGAGGTCATTTGCACCTCCTCTAGCTTAATTCATTACTAACATCAGCAGTCCCTCCAGAGCAGATTTAATAAACACTTAAAATGTTTAATATATTAAATGAATTTAAAAATTAATTTAAAATTTAATAAACACTTTAAAAATGTCATTGCTGTAGGCAACTCTGAAGTAAATTACTGACAGACACACTCTGCCTTTGACAAAAAAAAAAAAACATCTTTAGAGGTCTAGTATTCTTGCTGGCTCCTTTTCAAAAAAATATTAATTCCTGTACTGCAAAATTTTTGTTATTAAAGACATATTTTTTTTTCTTACCACACTGTGAAGCCTTTAATTGACTGGTATTTGGATATATGGGTAACTCACCAAACCCCACTGACATTCTGATCTGAATTCTTAATACATTAATTTTGTTTATTTGTGAAAGCAAAAAATTACAATGCCTCAGAAGGCCTCAGTCTGAATAGATCCATATAAAACTTTCTACAGGAAAAAAGATTAATTGAACATGCATGAACGTTTTTTCTCTTTCAATCTTCAATGCATGAAGATCTTTTTTCTCTTTGTCTTTCAATCTATTTCAAGATTTTTTTCTCTTTTGATCTTCTATGTGTAAGGGCAAGTTGCATGCTATGAATTGCTGTTCATATTTCAAGGATTTTTAATATTGGCCACATTTCATAATTTCACTTTATTGCAGGGTAATGCAGAAAATAATTGAAGAATTACAGTGCATTAAATTAGCAACTATCAACCACACAAATAAAAAAAACCAAACAAGATAATGCCAAGCTACAAATTTCTAGTATATTTAGTGTCTTTCTAGTAATTTTTAGATGTTTCAGATCAGCTGAAATGCCTGCACACTACAGAAGAACTCCCAACCACCTCTAAACTCATGATGTCTCTCTTTTGAGTAGCAACAGATCCTGTCCCTACAAAATTAAATATTCCCCTGAGCTCAGCAGGTGAGATTTGAATCCAGATGCATCCCATGAGCCCTAAAAAAGCTGTATCTTCTACAACTGATAATTTAAAAGAAAGCATACATGACAAATTGAACAGCTATTTCTATCATTTGACAGAAATGTCCTTCGACTTCCCTTGCATCTTCATAAATGAAAACAGAACATTTCAATTTGTTTTCTAATTCCTCAGCACAGTGCTGAAACATTTTATTGTCTGCACCAAGGAGAACAACAGAAAATGTTTTTGTAAAAGTGTTTATCTCACATCTATCTGTTTCATTAAAATATTCCATGAAATGGCTTAGGATGGGGTTATATTGACCCACAAATTATCCAATACTTTTTCATGAAAGTTTGAGGCTGCAAATGAGGGGCCATTCATTTCCTATGGTAAAGATAATAAATTGGTTGATCATTTGCAATGCATTTGATAAATGCAATGCATTTGGTAAAAGCTTGAAAATAAAATAATATTTGTGTGTCCTAGAAATTAACTTGTGGTCTACAACAGTGAGTGAGTCCTAAAAATGTAAGAACCCTGATTATCTTTCATTCATCTAAACAAACAAACAAACAAAAAATCCCAACCAAAACAAAAAAAAAACCCCAAACAAACAAAAAAACCAACCACCCCCCCCACCAAAAAGTTTATTCTCCTAAAATAAAAGAGAGTAAACCTGACATTCTGAAGGTCCGCAGTATTCTGATTTTTAGACACAAATAGTTTCTTTTTTAACCCCGAATATGCCCAGAACAAAATTATGGTAATGATTCACAGAAGAAATGAGTAATGAGCAAGGAAAAAGACATGAAAGCCACCCAGCCATTACAGAGGGGGTGCTGCATTTCCAGTGCCATCCCAATATGTGATTTCATGGAGATGAGAGAGCAGGAGGAGTTGCCTGATGAAAAAAAATACAACAATGTCAGAAACCACAGCATCACTGTGCCCTCACCAGATAAATTCTCTTCTGCCAGGTCATGGTTTTGGTTTTTCTCTCTCTAATCCATTGCAACTAAAAGAAATCAAAACCAGCCAAACAAAAAACAACAACAGAAAACAACAACAAAAAACCCCCCAAAACCAAACCAAACTAACAACAACAACAAAAAAAAAACACCAAAAAAACCCTCAAAAAACAAACAAAAACCCAAACCATGTTCCAAAATGAGCTGTCAGAGGGGCTGTTATTGTAATTCCTAGCCTAAATCCAGCTCCTTTGGCCATCCAAGGATTTACTCTTCAGTCAGAAAATAAAGAACTTCCCAACTTTGTCCGGTGCAACAACTCCATTTTACCTTCCAAAAGGAAATTCCTGCTCTCTGAATCCCCCTCTCTGTGCACTTCTGAGCCTGCTTCCTCAGTGGAAGGTGCAGGCAAAGTTCAGTTTGGGGTGCATATTTCCATCATAAGGCTGTGGAATTCCTAGATTGTTTTCATAATGGATTTTTAAAAAGGTGTAGCAATTCTATCCTCGCAGCTGCATTCCTTGTTAGCACCTTTGCAGCTCCTTGCACACCTGCAAAGGGATTTTAAACTGATTTTGTGTTCCCTGTAGCCCATCAGCCTCACAGAGACATAAGCAGTAGTTTTGAAGCCCAATCTCTCAGGAAGAAGAAATTAAATGAATCCTGAATTGGACAGGATTTTGTGGTAGCAGGTTTATCCACCTTAAAAAAGGAACACCCTAAAATCCTATGGGAGTTCCTCTGACTTTCAAAACACACATTTTTCCATCACCCATAGCTGAGAAAAATCCACTCTGTGGCTCCTACTCAAAGATGTTTCCATCTGCACCTGCAGATGTGCAACTGCAGAAGGACAATTCCTGTTTAAAGTCCTTGGGGATCCTTGGCTCTACAAGAAGTTGGCTTTCCTGTTATTTTAACGCTGTCTACATAAAAGTGGTGGGGTTTTTTTTCACTACTCAGCATGCTAAGTCCCATATCCTGTTTCCCAGGACTGATTCTGGAAGGGCTGGGGGCTTTGAAGTGTTTACTGCTGCCTGGATTTGGATGCTGTGAACAAAAAAAAAAAAAAAAAAAAAAAAAAAAAAAACACACCAAAAAACTCGAGTTCTTCACCAAATTTCCCCCAGTGAAACAAACCCAAGGAGTTTTTTTCACACCAGGGATTTCACAGCATGCTTTGGGTAATGCATGAGTGGTGGTCATGCACCTGAAAGCCCTGGGAGTGCACAAGTGACACACAATTCATCCGCAGGCGGTGCCTGCACAGAGTGTTTTTACACTTATTAAGTGCAAAAACATTATTTAAGGCCACATACCTGCAGTTGGAACCTGCCACCACTTGCCAAGGTGTAATTGAACTACAGGCGACAGATTGTTCCACTCTGGCACAGCACAGGGGAAAACAATTTGGAGTTACTTATTCACCCCACCTGTCGTTCCTCCTCTTGCCTTTGACGCAGCGATAAATTAATTTCTCACAATTTCTTGTAAAAGAAGGAAAAAAACCCAACTCAAACCACAACCCAGAAAACACCCCACCCAAAGAAACCCATCCAAATCCCGAAATGCCCCCTGTGGCATTAAATCCTCATTTTTCCTGATTTTCCTGGCTGTCTGTGTGTGTGTAATGATTAGCACGGGGTAGGGGAAAAGGGGGGTAGCTTTCAGCTTGTAGTAAAACCCATTGCAAATCCACCTACACCAGCAGAATTCAGAAATCCAGAAATCCACCTCAAAAGCTGTGGAAATGTGTGGTTGATTAGACAATGCTGCAACAGGTAAACTGAGGGAATAGCTCAGCCCTGGAGGGCTTTGCTCTCCAACCACCAGGAAATGCACTTGCAGTGCAGAGAGTTTTTTGACATCACAATATTCCACAACTTGGTGTAGAGATGGAGCTGTAAAAAAGCCAGCAAACTCATTTTCTGGGGTAGGTAGGTGCTTTGCAGGCTACAATTGCTCCCATCCAGAAGGAGGACTTGTGCAAACTGGATAAATGCTGACCTGAAAGTACAAATATAGTCCAAACAATGAAAGAAATTAGTGTCTATGGTTATCCCACGTGTGTACATGAATACATGCTTAATTTGCAAATATAGCTGTAATGACTGCATGTGCAAATGAAACCACAGCTTGAACAAATTACACAATGTTTTGCTACAGGCACGTAAAAGAAAACTCATCAGAGTATTACTAATTGGTCCATGTAACACACACATGAAATGCAAATGCACTCCTGAAAACCTGCTGGAACAAGAGCATAGCAGGCCTTTTATCCAGTGTACTCAAGGGCCACTTTTTATTTCTTTATTTTATTTTCAGTAATTTATTTATTTTCAGGAATTTCTTTATTTTCAGGAATTTTCAGGGCTTTATTTTCAGGAATTTAGGACTTCCTCAGAGACAGATAGGTAAGCAATGCAGTGCTTTGGAGAGAAGTGTTTAACCTAAGACATTACCATTGTTGGAAAACAAAATATAATGTAAGAACTGTGTTGCTTCTTTAAGCCAGAGCATAACATCATGTGCCTGCAGGGTGTGCAGAATTGCAGTGGAACATGCTCCATGGAAAACAGGACATTATTTTTTTTTAAGGTCTCAGAATTTTGGGGTTTACATCAGTATGATTTCGTCTCAGAAAAAAGATGAATGTTTTCCGAGGACTGTGGTTGTACCATCCTACGAAGACTTGGAATGCTGTGACTTGGAGAGCTATCACTGAAATATTATTCTGGTAACAGTAAAAATACATTTAAAGCCTTATTTTAGTAACTCTGTCAGACAACTTAGACGTGGAAGCATAATTTTTCATAGGATTCTTTTTTGCCACACGGCCATTCACTGGTACCCATTTTACAGCAGATTTTGCTGTTCTGAACAGGATGGGTTTCAAAGAGATTTACTTGGAGAACAAACAACTTCCTCATGGGAATCCTGATGGCACAATCTGGCCCCTTAGGGATTACTTTAGCCTGCTTCTGGGGTAGGTGAGCTACACCTGGAGGTTTGTGTTCATGGTTTCAAATTCAAATTTCTCTAATTGCTTTGTAGGCTTCGCAGTGCTTGGAATTAAAATCTTACGAGCTCAAGTTATTTTTGTGCTAACCCACCCACCTGTTTTGGTGTGATCCACCATGCAGGTGACAATAACACTAAAAAAACTCCTGAGGGCCCCCTTCAGAACCACATCTGATGTTTTTGTCACAGCCCCAAGCCCTCAATTTGAGTAACAGCAGCACAGCCTGGCTCTCCCCAGCCCCGTCCCATACCCACCTTGCTCTGCCTCCATCTCGCAGGAATCCTCTCTGTTTGTTTTGGGAATCCAGGCCTTTGTTTTAGGTGGGATCCTGCCATTTAGCTGTGCAAGAAAAAATGGTCATTAAAATTTTATTCAGGCCAGTCTGAAACTTTTCCAAGCAGTTTCTTCTGCCCAAAAAAAATACAGAGGCAGCTTTCTGATGGAGAGTGAAGACAAAAGGCAATTGCATTCCTGAAGCCCATCTGGGAGTTTGTGGAAAAGTTTGAACGAGCTAAACTGTTCTTGTACAGCTCTGCTTAGGTATTAAACATTTCCCCTGTTTTTCTTTCCTTATTGTACATTATTGAGGATATTTACTTGAAGACGGAGCCTTTGTTTAAGCATTCATCTTTCTTTTTTAACTTATTAAGAGTCTGAAATCCTAATCCTCTGCTTGTGACATCCCAGCAGGGCCGCTGTGGAAATTATTACACTGCCAAAGCTCAGAGGACTGTGACACCAGGTAGAGAATAAACAGGAGAGGCGGATGAACTGTTAGGAAATAAGGACCCCTTTTTATCTAAATATTTTCATTAATGAAGAACAAGGGAAGGGAAGGGAAGGGAAGTACATGATATGTTTCTGAGGCCCAGCTACTCTTTTAACCAGGAGTTCAGGAGGATAAAGTGTGAAAGGGCCCCGTCACTCACGAGAGAAAGGCGTTATTATATTGTACAATTTTTTTTTTTTAATCTAAACCCTTGGCTCCTGCGATTTATTTACATACCTTGATATTTTTTTCTTTGAGGTCCTCAGGCACCAGTGTCAGGAACGGTCACAGACAAGATTTGCTGTGCTTGGGCTGCCAGGTGGCCTCCAGAAACCTCTGTCAAGGACAAAGGCATTGTCAGATGCCTTCAGAAACAGAGCTCTCAACCCCAAAGTTTTAACAAAAATCACAGTCTTTACACTCCTTCATGGTCCAAGCTTCTATTTCATAACTGTGAACATGCAGCAGATGAATATTCACATTTTTGTGAATTTAGCCCCAGAGAATGGGGGCTTTAGTGAAAACTCTGGATGTAAAGTGTAAATGGACAGCTTTAATCCCTCAGAAGCTGTATGACAGTGGCTGTACCAGGCTCCCACTGCATATTCATCCTTTCGATAGAAAAGTCACCAAAAAATAAAACTGCCTGGGCTGACAGCCATCAAGAGTGGTGTGGAACGAGGATATGCAGTGACAAAAACATAAAAAAATATCATTTAGTGTACTTAAAGGTCTGACTGGGAATGGCAGAAAGCTCCAAACCAAATTCCCAACCCCAAATCCAGCAGAGAGGCAGAAAGAAGCAACAGAGAAAAGAAGCACGTGGACAATACTTTTATTTTAAGAGTGTAAGGTAAGTGACACAGGAGATTGTAAAACATTTTTGCTGATGCTGTCCAAAGAGCGTGAAAGAGAAAAAAGATGGTGAGAGGGACATATGTCCAAGGTGTAGATTCCATGGCCAGGCATCAAACATTATTAATCATCCAGTGGATGCAGCTGGGGAGGAATGCATGGCAGATTTCACAGCGAAGGAGAGCAGCTGCCCTGCGAGAGATATCTTCACAATAAGAGATGTTTATCACTGTCTGTGGTCCAGACAGGGCAGTAAAGAAATTTGATGGTTTACTCACCATTGCTCATGAAGCAAAGGTTGGAAAATCAGATAAAAATCAGTTGCACACCAGACTGTGGGATAGGAGAAAACTTTCTAGAAGAAAATACAATGGAAAAAAAAAACCAACCAACCCCAAACCAAATGTACACTTGAAAAATACATGCCTTGCCTTAATTCCTTGTCATGCTGTGGTACATTCCAATGGAATCACTGCTCTGTCCCTTGGAAAGTGACCATATCGTGTTAATCAGAAGGAAGCAGTGATGAAACTCTCTAAAATGCTGAAGAAGGCAATAATGTTCCAAACACAAATGCCCAGATGTAATCTAGGTCTGCGCTAGTGGCCGAGCTTCCCCCACTCTGCTTCTCTCCATCTTCTCAGGTGTCTCTGTGTGAGTGTGGGGAGCACAACTGTGAGGTTTGCTTGAGTCAGCTCGGTTTGTGCATCACAAATCCGACTGATGGGGAAAGCAGAGCGCAGCAAAACTCATCAGGAATGAGCAATCTGAAGCAGCCAGACCTCCCAGGCCAGACCTGCTGCCTGCCTGGAGCTCACTGCAGGCTCCATCATGCCTGAGTGCCACAGGGCCAGTCCGTGCTCAGCTCTGTGCCTGAGAAAAGGAGACAAAATTCCCTTTACTCAGCCTCAGAATGGCTCATCAATAGTTATTTCCAACTCAGAACTCAAATGGCCCCCAGTCCTTGTGAAAGTCCCCAAAGCAGGGGATTTCAGGAGCATAACTCAAAAGTTTATGTCCCTTCCCCAAAATGAGGTGTGAGAAGTGCAGAAATCACATCTGGGTGTTCCAGCCAGGCACATTTGTGTACACAGATTAAAGATTTAACATTACTGTGATGTCATGGCTATGCCCTAGCCACAGGAGCATAGGATATGTCTTGTAACCTTCCCTACCGGTGTTCTGCCTTGAAAAGTCTCCGAAAAAGCCCCCAAACCAGGCTTGGGGCTGCTGTCTGCGTTATTTCTCCTTAACCTGTCTCAGAAAGGCTTGGTTTATGAATGAAGAGTTTGTTAGCTGCCTCTCCAGTGCCCTTCATCTGCCCCTGCTTGACCCTTGAGAGGACAGGTAAAGATATCTCTTCTCAAACAGGCTAATCTATGGAACGGAGATTGGAATGTTCTCTCAAAGGTATGGGGCTAACATTTGCACTGATGACTGCAGAATGCGTGGGATTTGTTAGAGCAAATGGACCAAAATGAAGAAACTTTCACACATTCTCCCCAGTCTGCCTTTGTTCAGCAGTGCTGCTGGAAATTAAATGTGGTGATATTGTCTGTGAGAGGATGAGGTGGGAGCAGGACAGGGCGTGCCTCTCTGCTTCCCCGTTTCTCTGCAGTGAAAATCTCCAGCTTGGGCTGGAAAACTCCAAAGCAGGCTTTTTCAGTGCTCCATGCAGCATTTTTAGCTCAGAGGCTGAACTTTACCGCTTGTTTCCCTCA
>NW_005054552.1:160058-167969 GCF_000277835.1 Geospiza fortis | reverse complement strand
TTGGTCTTTCTTCTTGGGGAAATGGTTCTGGTGGTCTCAAGGCTGTGGAGTCAGGTTAGGGAGCCCAGCCAGCAGGAAGATCAAGATGATTATTGAAGGTGAAACTCAGGCACTTGCCAGGAGCTCCGTGAACTTCTGCAGTTTGATACTGGAATGTTTTCACGAGCAGCAGGATTTTTCGAAAAAAAAAACAAATCGGAAATCCTTTTTCCACCGAGAAACCGCGGAAAATTCGTGGCAGATTTTTCATCCAGTCATAATAGGAAGGAACATTACTGGTGAAAAGCACACAGTACGTGCAAATATGAGCCCAATTAAATGAGAATGTCGCTTTTGAAAGACACAGCAGAGGTGAAGCTGCAGTGCTGAAGACAAGGGTGTTATTCTCTGGTTTTGGCTAGGAAAATCATAAAGTGTTATTTTTACTGGAAACATAGCACAGGAGGTTCAGTCTCAGCAAGGGTTTAGGAGGAGAGGGGAGAACATAAGGTATTTGCCCAGAATGTGTGCTCTGAACATCAGGAATGGTTAAAATTGTTTCCATGGATATCCGCAGATGAAGCCTTAAACCCCATCACTTCTTAGATGAACTTAGATGTGGGGAAGGAATATTGTAATTAGAAATCAAATAATAAATAGTAAATGGTAAATAAATAGTAAATAAATAGTAAATAGTAATCAAATAATGTAATGTTCAGTAGGGAATCATCTTAGTAACTGATTTTAGTCTTTCAAGGGTTTTCTCTCTCCCAGTGAAAACCTTTGATTTTAGTATAACATTCTTATCACTAGCAGACTTCTTCATCTCTTCCTGCATCTTTAACAATAAAAACCTAATCTCATTCTCCCCAGAGCTCAGATGTTTCATCATTTCTCCAGAACCAAGGAATAAATTATGGGGATGTTGGTTTAGTTGTGCTCCCACTGCTGCTCAAAACCACAACAAACAAAAGGCCTGTGAATTCTGGTGTAAAGTTACACCAAGAGTGTTCAGCCATGAATTACTCTCACACTGCACTAGTGGAAGATTTTAACCAGACCAAACTTGTTCAAATAAGGCAGTGCTGACTGGGGAAGAAAGCAGCAATGAAGGAAGACAAGCAGATTTTAATTTTTTTAATTTGTTTTTTTTTTTTAATTTATTTTTGTATGTGCTATTTGATTTAATTCTGCACCTGGCGCAGAAGAAAGAAAGAAGAAAATAACACAGTACAGGAGTAAAGAAATACTGTGTAATAAACAGACAAACAAATTGATCAAAATCATCTGTAACTTCTGTTAATAAACCCCTGCAAACTATTGCTTAATGCCAGATTATTTTGAAGCTAAATGAAAGACTGTTCACAGCTGCATATACTTCATCTCATAAATGCAGATTAAAGCAGATTTCAAAGCGTTGTTATGAATTATGCATTATTTTTAAAGAATAAAGTGAATAATGTAGTCAGCCTGTAGGAACCTGGAATAGGGAAATTTTCAATTGGTGACACCCCTCTCTGAAAGAAATTACTGTGGTGCTCTAAGCATTGTATCTTGCTCTTCCCATTCACACTTAGTAAATATTTGTCATCCATGAAACTCAAAAATTATTTATCTTCACTGTAGAAAAAGTTCTTTTCCTGCTTAGAATAAGCCAGGTTTTATTTAAATAAAGACAACTGGATGAGGCCTTGCATGTATGTGTGTTTAATTTTAAAATAGACATGATCTATATGATTTAAATACAAAATACAATATAATAATTGCACTCTTGTGTGATTGTGTGCTTTCCAGAGAACCGTGGAGTGGATTGGGCTGGGAAAGACCTCTGGATTCATCGAGTGCAGCCACCAACCCAGCGCTGCCACATCCAGCACTAAAACACATCCCCAGGTGCCAGATCTGCAGGCTTTTGGAGCACTCCCAGGAATGGTGACTCAAACACTCCCCTAGGCAGCCTGTTCCCATTTTCAGTGCATAAATGTTTATATATTTTCAGTGAATATATGTTTATATATATATTGTGTGTTTAGGTACACTTACCCCTGCATGTTTACATGAAACATATAATCCATACAGCGGCTGGCAAACCTAGGATAAGAATTAGCCCTTGAGAGGATCTCCTGCCATCTCATTCACACAATAAAACAGTCCAGCTGATGTGAACCATCATTCCTGATGTAAAATTCTATTAAGAAATAGTTTCCACCACTCTTAAGATGCAAATCTACCGGCCTGCAGTCCAGGGAACGGAGCAGAAATCCCTGTGGCAAGAGCAGCTGCGCCCCACAGTGCTCCAGACATCTGAAAAAGCAACATTTACACAGTTTTTGCTCCAAAACAAGGTACTCCTTTCCTCTTACAGCCGTTACTTTTTGAAAAAAATGCCTCTTGAGGAAACTGCACTAAGATTCTGCACTAACATCCAACATCCAACACACCACGTGCTGCTGTGATTTAGGGGACAAAAAATAAATAAATCCAATTTGTCTCTGATGTCATTGTGTGTTAGTGGAGATGTCCTCAGACCTTTCCTGTGAACTCTGAAATTGATGGTTCATTGCATAACTCTTCAGAGAATACAATAATTGCATGCTTTTGTTCAATTATTGTCTGGAACTTGCACATCCAACGCGCCAAGGAGAGAGGTTCACTGTCTGGATACCTGAAAGGGCCAAGTCCCGGAGCAGGCCTCAGAAAGCTCAGAAAAGACACCTTTTCTAGACCTCTGTGAAGGACATTTAATCTTATCACCCCTTCCTTTCCAAGATAAAGGGGTTTTCATGTACACAGAGGTGGTGCTGAGTGGTGTGACACAGCCCAGCCGTGTGTCACGCAGCATCTGCAGCTCTCAGGGACAAATTTGATGAGTTTTGGGAGGATAAAATGTCATAAATTCAGGGGGGGGAGTTGGTGGAGTTTGGAGTCCACCAGGGAGTGTCAATGTAAACAAATGAAATGTGAACAGCATTTGAAAAAGTGGAAAATAAACTGAATAAATTGTTCAGTACTTTGGGGTTTAATTTTTTCAGATCTCTCTGCTTCTTCTTCCACCAATTTTTTACCCTTTTAACATGCCAGTGCTTCAATGCATACTTATTTCTGGGGAATCATGAGTAAAGACTTTAGGATATGACTCTTCAAAATGAAGTCATCCTTTTATTCAAATACAAAAAAATCAGAATCAGAAATCACTGGTTAATAGCTACCACATCGGAGAATATTCTTTTCATGTATACAAAGAAAAAGCTTTCCCTTAAATTTTTAAAGTTTAAGTACTAACCTTTGGTTATTTTTTTTTCAGCCTTCTCTTCCTTTCTAAAAGAAACCACGTGTTATTTAATGACCTCAGCAATAATTCTTTAGTCAGTGGACCCTAGTCCTTCATCCTCAACAACTCAGAAGGTAAAAACATTTTACAGTCAGGATCATCTTTTGTAATGGAGCTCTCCTTGAACTCTCATGCAACCAATATGAGAATTTGCCTGTGATACCCAAATTAATTTTAGCTATTTTGACCAGTGCAGATCCTTTCCTGATGTTGTTCTCCTGAAAATTCTAGAGAAACATTTGTTAAACAATGCAATGCAGTGCTTTGAAACTTTGCATTAATAATAATAAATAATAATAATAATAGCAATAGTAATATAGTGACAGTAGCAATAACAATAATGTTATCACCCTTTTCAATGGCATCATTTTAGCAACATCTGCAGTGCTGTTTGGACACTTTCAACCATCATAGGGAAGAATACAATCCCTGGCTGTTGTGAGAGCATTTGTGTTTGTTTACTGTCATCTGCTGCCATCTGATTTTTTAAATTCACTTATAAAAAGCAGCTCCCAGGAGTGCTTGGACAAACAGCCATTAATTTCTTCTGCTTTGTGAACTTTTTACCCTTAAGTATTTCTGCTTGATAAGACTGTTATTCTTCCTCAAGTTCAGTCCTGAGCAGGATAACCTCAAGGATCCTCAGCGCCCACAAGTTCACTCAGGAGGTCCAGGCAAGGGGAATTTTCTGAGAACTTCCCAACTCTCCATTTTGACAGCAGCAAGAATTATTTCTTTACCACGTTCAGGTTATTTTTAAGCCTTGCCTGGCCTGGTTCAAGGCCAGGACTTGGAGAAACCAAGGTCTGGCGGAAGGTCTTGGACAAGATGGGAATTTCAGGTCCTTTCCCACCCAAACCATTCCACGTCTCTGTGATTTTCGACCAACTAACTAAACATCAAATTCCACAGAAAAATGCTTTTCTTGATAAAACTCTTTTTTCCTGTTGATGCCATCTACTCACCCCAGACTCCCCCCTGCTCCAGAAGCTTTCCCACTGGCTGCCTCTAGGGACAAGGTGTTCAGAACTCAGGTCTTGAAGAACTTCTAAAGGTCAAGGCAGCCTTAAAAAAATGCAACCCAGGACTCCTGGAGCAAATGTTCATGAAATAGCTTTTTAAGCCCTTTACTCAATGTCAGGAGCAAGTTTGCCTTTTTTTTTTTTTTTCCTTTCTCAGAGGTGAATGTTTTCCGTCAAAAATGAACTTGCTCCCTTCTTCCCCAAATGTTCCTAAAGTAAAGGTACCAAAGCCCCTGCTTTAGGAAACTGCCAATATTAAAGAAAACATTGAAGCATCTGTTAAAATGCCACTAAAATAAGTGCAAAATAGAGACTTGTCTTGATAAGTCACACCCACGGTGACTTTCAACACTGCCATGCCCCTTTCCTAGGGCTCTTTGTTCAAAAACTAATTAATATATGCCAGGCCTAAATGCCCCCAGGGCCTCTTTGCCTCAGGCCTGCTCAAATCACCCCAGCTTTCCTCTTCTCACCTCTTTGCTTATCTCCCTCTTGAATTTGGGTTGGGTGAGGCATCATTAGTCTTTGTCACAAAGGAAAACACATTTAATCCTTTCCCACCGTGACCAAAGTCTCAAAATTGGTGACGGGTTCAGCTAATCAGGGCCAGATTTTGCTGGCTCAAAAATAAGTTCTGATTGCCAGATATGAACTGGAGATTTATAATATTGGTAATACGACCACTGTCTTTTAGTATTTGCACTTCACAGCTCCATTTAAGCTGTTCCCGAATCCTACAGTGAGTCCAGGACTTGGAATATAGGATTTCTGAGCCCATATTTTTCAATTACTATCCTCAAATACGGGTTCAAAACTGACACTGCTTATTCAAGTGATGCTGTGATTCTTTTTAGCCCATTTCTCTACCAAAACAAGGTTATGTTGAGACATCTTTAGTTAGATGCCTGTTTTGTTAAAAAAAAAAAAAAATTCACAATTATTTGTCTGTTTTACTGCTGAGATTTAGACAGACAATTCCCTAAGTATACTTAGATCATAATTTCTCTCAAAATCTCCTTCTTTATTTTATTACAAAAACCTTTCTCCCCCTTTTTTTTATAGAATAATAATAAAAAAATTATTCTGTCTATATCTAGCAATCTTATAGGGTTCTAAAAATAATTGTTCTTGGCATTTATCAGGCACCAAAGGTAAATCTACATGATTCTATCAGCTTTTACATTATTGTCTGTTATGGTTACCACAGGCCAAGAACCACATTGTTGTGGTTCAGCTTCACCTACTTCAGTTACAACCTCATTTACCTCAGAAGCTCTGCACCTGTCTTTCTATTCTTTCTTCAACAAAGCAAGTGGGAAGACAGCCAGACACCTAAATTACATCAAAATCTCCACAGTTCTTCCATTAAAAAAAAATCAAAAATCAATTTTCACATGTCACTTCTAGATATAAAATGTCCGAACAGAGAAAAAATTGTGATTACTTATTTAGGTGTCAGACAGAACTGAGGATTTTTATAAATTATTTCTTGTGCCAATTTTACAAGGACATTATCTAATTTCTCCTTTCTTCACAACAGAATTACCTTGGAATAATTTGTGAAATTCAATAGATTATAGAGCTAATAAAATCATGCTGTTTTCTTCTTCTCTGTGAAAGAGAACAGTTTCACATGTTGGTGTGATCTAGCTATTACATTGATTGGAATATTTTCAAGATTGGAATTAAATTCAAAAAAAGAGTAGCAGATCTTTTGAAATGAAAGCCAGCCTGAAGAAGGTTCAATCCAAAAGGCAGAGCATTAATTTAAAGCTCAAAGAAGAGGAAGGTAACCTATTATGTTTTTTATAAAATGGGAACAGACATGAAAAAAATTTCTTTTCCACTTCACATGAAGACAGAAAACCCTGAAAAATCTTAACAAGCTTCTGTCTCTGTCAAGTTTTTAACTCAGATCTCAGATTTTTGAGCATCTGTCAACTGAAACTCCAAACCCTGCCCTGCCTACTCAAATTATGGACTTGAGACTTACATGAAGCAACCACACTCTGCTTCATTTTCAGCATCAAGAAAATAGAGGTAGCAAAAGATGTCCATAATAATTTTGTACTTCTGAATAGGAGTAACTTAAAACCCCACTTTACTTCACCAGACTCTGTAGTAATAGGCACTTGGATGCTGTCTGAATTTTTGAAATATTATTTCAGCAGTAAACATGAAGTTGGTCGGGGTTGTTTGCCTTTAGGGTTTGGTGGTTTTTTTTGTTTTTTGTTTTTTGTTTTTTGGGGGTTTTGGTGGATTTCTTTTTGTAATTGTGTTTGGTTGTTTTGTTTTGGTTTTTGGATATTTTCCCCCAAAGAAAATAATATTTTGGAGAGAGAAGACTTGTGTCTTCTATCTTCAATATTTGCTGTCTTTCCAGGTGAAGGAATCAGCTTCTCCCTCCTCCTCGTCCCATTATCTGGTGGAAACTGAGACCCAAACTTTGGAGCTCAGTGCTTTTACATTTCTTCAGGGCTTGAGAATTATTGTTTTGGAGGATTAAGTTAGATGACTCAAAAGCTGAGGGGTTTTTTTAAGTCCCTCCGCTCCTATATAAAATCAACCCAATAAAGTTGGCAAAAAGAATTGCTGTCCTGTGCAAATCAAATAATCTAAAGTAGATTCATCAGTTTCTTGCCTGGATCCCAGTTTCCTGCACTGCTGTCTAGCTCCTCGATTGACAGAATTGCAGCTTAATTCTGGAGCAGGAGGCAACTGGCTGAATTGGCAGGATTTCAAATGCCTTCCCTGGTCCCCAGCTCTCGTCCTGTGCTTGTGTGTGCCTGCAGGAAGGTTATCACAGCTGGGGCAGATGGGGATTTATACAGCCCACGCTTTTCCTCTGGGAGAGCTCCTAAAAAAACTGGAAAAACAAGAGCAAGAAATTCAGCTTCTATTAAACACAACAACAACAACAAAACATACAAGAAAGGGGAAAAAAAAGAGAAAAAAATACAAGAAAGGAAAGAAAACCCCACAAACCCAGGGCTGTAACATTTCTTCTGCTCGGAGGAATAGCAAGCTCAAGAATCTTATATGTCATGCACCCTCACCTGTTCTCTGTCCTATTTCAACAGCTGTTTGCAGTCATTGTAAGAGCATAATTATCACTTCGGGGATTTCCAGCCTGTGTGAAGAATTTTTGCCTTAAAACAGGTATAACACAAGCAGGATTGCCTCAGCAAAAAGAAAACTGAGAGGGGGCAAAAAAACCCCCACAGCACCATCCAGCAGGCTGGTTCAGGGGCTGAGGGAATTCTGCTTGTCCAAATTTTTAATCTTTACAGGTACCTCAGGACTCTGAGCTGAGCAGTCAGTCCTCCCATCTGCCTGAGCTTTCTGTCCAGTTAAATATCTGCACAATGTCCTAAATAATTAAGAGATGAGATTTTTTTATCCCTGAACCAATTAACACTGAACCCCGGAAGAAGCCGTTTATAACACCATTCAACTCTGTAGGAGTCCCAAGGAAAAAATCAGAAAAAATGGAAAATGGAAAGGGGAAAGGGGAAAGGGGAAAGGAAAGGAGAGGAAAGGAAAAAGGAAAAAAAAGAGGAAAGGGGAAAGGGAAGGGGG
>NW_005054552.1:120079-159849 GCF_000277835.1 Geospiza fortis | reverse complement strand
GGGAAGGGAAGTTCAGGGAAGGGAAGTTCAGGGAAGGGAAGGGAAGGGAAGGGAAGGGAAGGGAAGGGAAGGGAAGGGAAGGAAAGGAAAGGAAAGGAAAGGAAAGGAAAGGAAAGGAAAGGAAAGGAAAGGAAAGGAAAGGAAAGGAAAGGAAAGGAAAGGAAAGGAAAGGAAAGGAAAGGAAGCAACCCCTTCAAACCCCCAAAAACCAACCAACAAAACCCTTCTAATAAACAAAGAACAAAAATCCCAAACCAAAACAAAGACTAAGCATCTTCAAGTATATAATGATACTTCTGGGCTTTATTTTGACTATATAACAAAGAAAAGTCTGTGTTTCAGGGAGGAAACCCTTCATAACCAGTCATGGAATGATAGTTAAAGAGAACAGGTAGGGGACATACAAATATTCTAAAATTCAAGGCCTGGTTCAGTGTGGCTTAAGGACAATTCATGGGCACAGGAAAGAGCTCAAGTCAAGACTGCAGTTTTAAACCTGGGGCAAACCTTGTGTGCTCACAAGTTTGTTGTATTTTTCTAAATGTACTGAAGAGATGGCCTAATGGAATATACTTCCTCACAAAGTTTGTTCTGCCTCAGATTCTTGCAGCATCAGGGCCTCCATAGCTGTGCTACTAAATAAATGTTTTTTGAACCAATTGTTCCGCTTGTGCTCAAGGGAGAGCTCCATCTTTCCTCTCAAAAGAAGTGGAGAGAGGTTTGTGCAAACTGACAGTGCAAACACATGTCTGTTTGAGAGTAATCAGCAAATTCTTCTGTCTTGATTTCTTCTTTTTTTCTCTCCAAACATTGTCTGTGGCTGCAGTGAGGGGACATGACAAATACTCAGTAGGGAACTCCTGAAATTCTGCTGCTTCTTTCTAAGCAGAACCATCAGTGCTGAGATGAGAAAAGTGCTTTGGATTTGCCACTCCTCCATGGTGTAGGTACGGACAAATATGAAAAAAATATCAGCCTACCCAATCTGGCTAATGAAATCCTGATGCTGCAGCAGTAGTGCAGGAAAACCGTGATGAGCGCAGGTTCACCATGAGGAAGCCTCCACAGTCTTTACATTATTTAACTAAGAGCGAGCTGGGTTGAGGGCAGAAGAGATGGTACAGATACATTAAACAGAGCAGAAGGCACTCAGCTGTCTCCCTGCCACAGCTGAGGTCACAGGCTCAGGAGAAGTGGCAGGAGCAGCAGGTGCCCCCGAAATCCTCCTGGCACCTCGCCACTGTCACATGCTGGCCGGATCGCCCTGTGTGAATCAACAAAACCTCTCTCCCCCTTCTAGCAAAATAAAACCCCACAACCACCAAGGGAGCAGTTGTCCCAGGGCACGGGGGGGAGATGGCTGCAGTATTCCCAGTGACTCCATGAGCTCTGATCCAGCTCCACGGGCTGTGGGAAGTGTCACCCAATGTCCTGCCTGGGAATGGGCTCTCCCAGGCGCTGTGGCTGTCACTGACCTTCACGGGGGCGAGCAGCAAACTCAGTTTTCGTGCATCTGTTTTCAGTTGTTCTGCTTCCTGTCAATTCCCTTCTCCCTGCGAAGGGAGAAACTCCCTGTGAAGTAACGGAGGCAAAGCACCGGGGAGACGCGCGCGGGAGAAAGGGATTTCCGCAGGAATCGTGTGTATGGAAAATTGTGTTCGTGCAACTGTGTGGGGGGAAAAAGAAAAATGAAGGGGAAAAAGTGCATTCTGATACTAGAGGGGAAAGCAGACAACTGGAATGGGTCTCAGCTGTGAGTTTGCAAGCTGCCCATGGAGAAATGTGACAGAGAGCTTTGCCTGCCTGCTTCTTCTCCCTGTCTGTGCAATCTGATCATATCTGAGTGGGATCATGTACATTTACCTGATAAATGCCAAGAACAACTAGTTTTTAAACCCTATAAGATTGCTGAAGATAGTCAAGACAATTTTTTTATTTTATTCCATTAAAGAAAAACTAAAAAAGAAGTTTTTGTAATAAAATAGGAGGTTTTGAGATAAATTATGATCTAAGTAGACTTAGGGAATTGTCTGTCTAAATTTCAATATTCTTGGAAGCAGAAACCTGCAAAGAAGACGGGTTTCATGCAAAGAGGAAATCACCTGGGGAAAGCCAGGACCTAAATAAAGGGAATACAGACTCTGCTGCCTGGCACACAGTTTTTTGTGTTGACATATCAAGAGCAGATTGACTTCTACCACTGCCTGGTAGATCCTTGTCCAAACTGAAATTTGTAGTTCACTGGTATCAGCTTTTCGTGCCATTTTATTTGCATGCTTTATTCTAGATCCTCTCCTAATAGAATGGGGCAATTATATGTATATATATATATAAATTGTTATATACAGTAATAATTATTAAGAGAAGCAAGGCAGAGTCGAGATAATGCTAGCTCTCATTTAAAAAAAAAAGGTGTTTTTTGATAGAGGGGAGCTCAGCACATGACTTAAAAGTGTCAGTGAAAAAATTCTATATCTTTTGAAATATATCATGTTGTTACAATATTATTAGGTGTATTTATTTTGTATATAATGATTCTCAGCAAGCACCCTGTAGTTTATTAGCTAGTAACATAAAATAGCTGTTTACAGGCAGATATTAGAAAAGATTCTTTGTGCTCTTTGATAACTCAAATTCCGAGTGAAGAATTAAAGATTTTAATCAATGTCTTTCATTCCATTTCACCAGGCAGCCCAGCCAGAGGATCTAAAATAATCACTGTTCCCCTGCATAAATGTCTGTATATAGAAAGGGCCCTCTACCCATACTAAGTATTATTTCAGTCTAATCAGTTTTATTGCCCTGTTTCTACCTGTTTATTCCCTTGGTTAAAGTGTTGAGTCTCTCTTATAGAAATCATGTGGAGTTGCTTTCGAAACAAGTGTCATGCCATAACAAGAGTAATACTTATTTCAATCACAAAAAATGGGAAAGAGGACAGGAAGTTTCAAAACACAGAAGTTTCCTTTCATTTGTACTGTCAGCAATGTATTTCCAAAGCCAGACAGTAGGATATTTTAAAATTTTATATTTAAAAAGATGCCTCTGAAGTAAATTCAGTGGCTTTTCCAGAATCATGCACTGGGCCAGTTCTGCTCTCAGCTGGCTCAGCACAATCCTCCAGAATTCCATGTCATTGCAGCATTGTGAAGCTGGGATGGGATCTGGTGTGGGCCTTCTTGCTCCTTTTGATTGAGATATTGTATTACATATATATTCTTTTTCTTTCCTTCTTCCTTTTTCTCTTTCTTTTGTTTTAAAACTCAGTTTCCATTCTTTTCCCCTTTCAGCTCATTTTGCCCCAGGCTTAAGTTCAGTTTGGACAGTCTGAATCAAGGAAAAAAAAATAGCAAAACAAACACTGTAGTTTCCTTTTGAATGTTATTCAGGCACCAGGGGCTAGGTCTTGATTAATGCTGTCTTTTGAAGCCATTGTTATCTAAGATCTTATACAATTTGTTTTGGAATTTTCATTGTTTTCAGAAGTCGTGTTGAAAACTTAATGAAGTTAACACAAAGAACTACTGTAATGAGGTAATGAGATAAGTCCATACCAACACAAGGGACAAAAATTAATTATTTCATATGCTGCCAGTGAGCATCAGTGTTAAGGGAATGTATGAACAGTGGAAGTCTGATTCAGTTGTCCAAACAAATGCATCCAGTAACATTTGGGATACCCTAGGATTTCTCATATGGCATTCATATGCAAATCCAGAAATCCTTGCTTTCTTGGGGTGTCATATCTGACAGGACTCTGCAAATTCTCCAGTGTCTGAAATGACATGGGGGAGTTTTGTTCAGCCAGTTGAATCAAGACCTGTCTGTGTGTTCCATCACTTGTCATCACCAGAGAAAAAAAAAAATCAGCTCTATGCTTTGTTGATAAGGACACACCCTTTAAAGGCTTCAATATACTGGAAAATTGTCTATATGAATTTTACATGGTTTGCAAAGCATAAACATGAAACCAGTGATCTCCCAGCACCTTTATGCCACATGCTTTCTTCTCTTGGCTTTCAAATTATAGCACATTCCCCTGGAGATAAACACAATTATTTTGTGGATCCTTAGAGAACCAGGTGTAAGCCAGAACTCCAAATAAACTGCTGCATAATTAGATACAGCCCCTGTGACATCTGCAAAGTTGCTTCTGTTTCATGTCAGAGTGAATTGGTTGGTAGGGAATTAATCTGGGTTTTACACATACAGTCACTGAATACAGGTATCAACAGGATTTTGTTTCCATCAACATGTTCAAGATTAGTGCACAGCACCATAAACAGCTTCTCAACTATATGTAGTGTGGAATGATTATAAATTAAAATGAGACATTGAACAATTCAGTTTATGCTGTAAAACATACCTTTTTTTTCTGTTTTGGACAGATCATCTAACATTTATTTCGCCCTTGCTGTAGCATTTGTTACGAGTTTTAGGATCTTTTACTCCACTTTTTCTGAATGATCACTTCCAAGTGATCTGTTCCCATTTAATGTATCAGAAAGCCTCTTTTGAGTCAGTGTTTGCATTTCACAGACCAAACAGTGTCTGGGGGAAGGGGTATCTGCAGACACTAATATGAAGCCTTCACCCCTTTAACGTGGGTTGCTGGCCCATTATGCTCAGCAAGTTTTGCCATCTTCCCCAAGCCACTGTGGCAAGCACAGATTCTTCTTCGCTTATTTTCTGTTTTCCCTCTCCACAGCCAGCCTGCCCTTCCCCTCCACACCACCCTCCTTCCCTCACAAGGACAAATCCCAGCCCTGCCCTGGTAAATTCTGACCATTTGATGCAGTGCCCTGATGTGGAGTGATGGATTGTGCTGCCAAACCATCGCCCGTGACCTCCATGGCTTTGGAGGGGTCGCTTCAGGACGGGCCAGAAATCTGACTGTAAGCTCCTTTCTGTAGATGGCTCGTTTTAATCGTGACATTACTCAAATCTGGATCTTTTCTGTGAATGTTTATGATTACAGTGACCTCTAGGGGTTTGCTTTCCACCACAGGGTCCTTAACTACAGGATGGCAAGGCCAGTTCTCTCCTCAGTTCTCCCAGTGATGCCATGTTCTCACTTTTTGGTTTTTTCCCCACATTTAAATTTCTCTAAAAAAGAAAAAGAAAAAAAAAAAAAAAAACAACACCAAAGAACAAAAAACCAGCCAACCAAAAACAAAAACAAAAAGAGCCCCACAAAAATGAACACACAAGTGACAAGATAGAAAATCACACAGGTGCAGGTTTCTGGGCGCCTGGTAAGATTCAACACTGCTTCAGAGGTGAGGAAAGGCTTGGACAAATTTGGAATAATTTCAAGGCCTGACAGTGAAATGTCTTAAAAATACAATGAGCAATGCTATTCTTAAATGTTCTCCTTACAGACACCAAAAAATTACAATCTAAATTTGGAAAAGCAGACCGGTTCGTTCCCCCAAAATACTCCCCTCAAAATACTCAAAATTTCTGCTTTTTCTTATGCATCTGGAATGACCAGACAATTATGAAATCCATAGCTGGAAGATGCAAAATCCTAATTCAATTCATCTGAATTGAAGGTGAATTGCAAAAAGCTGTGTCAGCTGTCAACAGAACTAGACATAGTATCGAAAAATAACATAAAAGAACCCTAAAAGAACAACTTAAACTGGCAAAATTGAAATAAAGGGCAACAACCAGGTGGCTCTTAGCTGTCAGCTAAATTTTAATTTACAATGGTAGTAAGATAGAACTCCTAGCTGTTTTATAAATTGCATGTCAGACAGCCTCAGGCAGCAACATCAGAAAATATTACACCTGGAGAGGAATGCTGGATTCCAGTCAAGGACTGGACATGTCTTGCTTTGCTCACCAGGTTCAAATTCCTGGTCTTCCTCCTTCAGTTTCTTTTAAAATTGCTTTGAATTTCGCTTCTGTTTCCTTCAGTCCCATGTAGACTTTGTATACCTAATTTTCTTGTATAATTTCATTGGAGGCCTGTATTTTCACAGCTTTTTCCTGTCCTGCCCCTGAATCCTCTGGCTGGTTCTCTGTCTGGAACTATTTTGTGTCTGGAAATATTACCCTTGGGGTGGTTTAGGCCCCAGACCTGCATGGCTGGCAATTCCTTATCTTTTGTTTTTTTTCACTGCAAACAAGGCCCACTGATAGCAGGCGAGCAAAGCACGAGCAATAATTCCACACAGGCCAGCACCTCTGTGACAAATATGATTTCTTCTTATCAGACACCAAGGTTTTTATGCAGCTGCCTCCACCCATTTTAAATCATAGCCTTTGAGTTTCAGAATCATTCTCAATCGTCCTTTATCTGTTATTACAAGTTCTCAAAACAAGCTCCAGTCCTGTGCATCTTTTTGGCAGAATATCTTACTGAAGAGATGCCCAGGGAAGCAAAATCTCTCACAGGTTCCCCAAATCATCCTATGAATGGGGTGGATGGTTCTTTTAAGAAAAAGAGGTGGAGTTTCATTCCCAGAAATAAACGGGCTCCTATGAAATTATTATTATTATTGGTGTTGTCAAGTTTGGGAGTCTCTGTTAGAGAGCTGCTCTGCAACAGCCTGGCTTCAATGAAGAAAAGGTAAATATCTAAGTACAAAAATGATATTTCCTGAGCTGAAAAGTTCTGCAGAAGAAATAATTCTGTCTGGATTCTGTAATATGTTGGACCAACTTAGCAAATTGGAAAAAACCCACCAAAAATACAAACAACACACACAAACAAAATCCAAACCCAGAGCTGGTGTTGTTACACTTGGGCTCAAAGAGACTCATTTGCAGAATGTCCAGATGATGGATGGACTGAAATGCAGCAATATAATTACCACTTCTCCATGGTCAGCAGTAGTAAAAAGTACTCTTTCTGCTAATGTAAGAGGAATTTAGTGAGTGGTTCTAAAAATTAGGTTGCTAGGTGCTGCTTTAAACCAATTCCCTGTGTTGCTGTGGTCCAGATTGGAAGTAGTAATAAGCATCATCTATTTAATTAACAGCTTGAAAGCCATTCTCCCTGACAAAGCCTCCAGAGCTAAATGAAAAAAATGTGCATTTTCACAGCTTCACATGGTAAAATGAGCTATTATTTTATATAAAACTAAAAGGCAGTTGTCAGTTGATAATGGAATAAAACACAGTAAAGAACAACGCCTTGTAATTATAACAGACAATAAAACCATTTTAGATAGTATTTGTATGCCAAATACACGATGTGATAAATACCAGTTTTGTTTGGTTAGTTAACTATATTTTCATATGCCACACTGTGCTACGTAAGCAGAGTGCTTTGTGGCAAACACTTATTGACCAACTCTTCTAGTTAGTGGCTGTTGACAAATCCAGCTCTGAACGAAGCTGGGCAAATTCATCTCAAGGATTTGCACATATAGAACATCAAAATTAGTAACAGAAAAAATGCCCAATCTTGAGAATTATTTCATTGTATGTGCCATATTAATTGCAAAATGCCTGGTGCTGTGGGCATTCTTTCTGCAGCTCGTCTGGAACCACTAAGTCACAGAATGTCCTGAGCTGGATGGGACCCACAGGGATCATTGATCCATGTTCTGGGCCTGCACAGACTTCCCAAAATCCCACCCTGTGCACCCCTGAGAGCATTGTCCAAAAATTCCTGGAGCTCTGGAGCCTTGGGGCTGCATCCATTCCCTGGGGAGCCTGGGCAGTGCCTCAGCATCCTCTGGGGAAAGAGCCCTTTTTTTTTAAACCTTTAAATAAATTAATAGGAAATAATTCTATCAGGAGACAAATGTGGAATTCTAAATACAGTTCTGTCCAGCATGTCATTTCTAAATAAAAGTTCCTCTCTTTGGAACTTGGAAAGGGAATCTGAGCTTGCTAATTAAAATTGGAATTTCTGCCAGTGCAGCTATGGCAGTATCTTCACTGGAACTGACAAGAATCTCAGTTTCATTCAGCCCATGTGAAATTTATATATGTATAACTATATCTACAGATAAATTTATATATCAAAGGATATTTAAAGTTATGGTGCCCTTGAACCAACACTTGTGAGACCACCATGTCTTGGCAGGCTTTGATATTTATATAAAATTTAAGATTTGATAAATAAATATAAATAAAATCAGTATTTAAAATAAATATATAAAAGCAATATTTACAATTGATTTTGCCTGGATTTTGTTTTTTTAGTTTCCTTGTGCTTATTCATTTTAAAATGATGTCCAAATTTTGCCAAGTCCCTGTTAGACTCAGGGCAAAGTAGAAAACCCAGTGAGCCTTGTATTTGAAAGGAAAATGCCATAGGAAATGTGATATCTGCATGGTTACACCTCATTAATCTCAGTATAATTTCAGTGTGATCTGTCATGCCAAGAAGGATTCTCTCACTCTTCTGCTGGAGGAGCTGCAAGATCTTAGCAATGAAAAGGTGTTAAAGACAACAGAGAAAAGCTGCCTATGATAGTCAGAATTAAGCCAAATGTTAGAAATTATTAGAGAGTTAAAACTACTTCCTTGCCATTTACAGTAAACATCATCTAGTATGTGGTGATAATATATTTATTTATTTATGTTTGCAGATGGCCAGGAAATAAGCTGAATCTGCTTGATGGAACTCCCCCCACCAATTTCAGTGGGAAAAAATTCCCTTACTCCTTTAAGATGTTGAATAGCTGTCACACACCTCAGCATGTGCAATTTTGCATTTCACAGTGTTGAAAGGCATTCCTTGTGGCCAGTGTGACTCCTGGATCTCATTTATTTTTAAAATTACCTTGTCATGCAAGCTTAATACCCTTCTCACAGGCTCAGAGATGTGGCTTTTTCATCCTGCCACTGCTTGTCACCTTGGTCACCCCCAGAAATATCTCATGTGCTGGACAGAGCTGCATGGAATACACCCAGTTTGATATTTAATGTACATTAAATATCAAAAGCCTCAGCTCACTGGGTACTCTGCCTATGGGCACGTTGGAAGGAAAGCCTCCCATCTGAACTCACATTATTACATTTATTGCATTAGTAAAAGCAACGATTCTGGGTGTTTTTGAAGCGCTGCTCACATCTCTAAAGCTGGGTAGTTAAATTAGTGGCAGGTGAACTCTGGAATGGTTTGGGCAGAAAGCAAAGAAGAAGCAGCACTGCTGTGTGCTCACCATGGAAACTGCAGAGGTAGAGAAGTGTCAATAAATTCACTTTGCCATGTCATTCTGCTGTTCCAAACAAGTGTAATAACCATATACAAGTTCCCTTAGCTTCTTCCCAAACTGCTTCAACAGCAGGAACTCAAAAAGAAGGTCTAGCAAAAGAAAAAGCAGCATATAATATTTCACTGTTGTAGCTGATGAAATGCCATAATTTATATTCTATTAATTATATTACTATATTATATCATTATATTAATTATAATTACAATTATATAGTGTATTACAATTATATTGTATAATGATTTATAAATATAATGGTAGAAGTGTGTCATATAACATTTAATTTATTAATTAAATTAAATCCTATAAATGTGTACCATCTCAACCCGAAAAACTTATCACCCTAAGCCCTAAAATTTGCATTTTATGTACCCCTACTGCTGTACAACGCTTCCAAGCACTCTGAACAGAAGCAATAGCTGGAGTTGTAAACTCCTGTTATTCAGAAACATCTTATGCAATTCACCTTTATAACTTCCTGCCGGTTGCATTTAACCTTTGGTTTCACCACTGAAATATTTTCTGTGATGGTAGCCAAAGAAAACATCACAAGTACCATGGAATTCTTTCCCATACCAGCTTAAATTCCATTCACAGAAACGCACAGATGTTATTTTCCCTTTTCATTCTTTTTTTTTCTTGTTAACTTTAAAGACATTTTTCCACTTAGCTATCAGGACCTGTCTCATCTTATTGTACATGCAAAAAAAAAAAAAAAAAAAAAAAGGCCTCAGCTAAGAAAAATATCTAAGAAAAATATTATTTATCTTACCTGCTCTGTAGGCCAAAGCCTTAAAACTAATTATTGCATGCTTATATATTCAAACTTCTGACAATTTTTTGTTGTTGTTGTTAGAAAGGACCAGCACTGTTTAGGGATGAAAATCAAGAAAATTAGGTCAAAACCCCAATTCTTACCCTGATAAGCAGCAAGGAGGCTCCCCCTCTTTTGCTAAAAGTTACAGTACTAGAAACTTTTAAGTTAGATTGGTCCATTTTGAAAATTATTAAAAAATTAATTAAAAAAAAATCTGTAAAGTCTATTTCAAAGTCCTATGGTCTATTTTAAAATGCGGATGTTCCTCAGCTGTACAGGGCTTCAATGAAATATGAACTGTCAGCCAACTGAAGATGCAATTTACTGCAAACTGGGTGCTCCAGATCCCTACTGAAGTTTCTGTGATAAATCAGCATCAAAATCAGGATTAATAAGAAGCTTCTTGGTGGGGGTGAGCACATGAGAAGGAGCTGAGTTTTCTTTCTCTGCTGCAGAATCTCTGTGAGGTCATTTTGTCCTTGTGGAAAAGTTTTCCTGGCCTCTTCTGCTCTTTTCACATTCAGAGTGAATTGCTGTGAGGAACAAATGCTATAGAATGGATTATGATTTTTTTTAGCAGGAGTTGTCCCTGTCACATTGAAGAAATTTCCCAAATAAATCTCGTTTCTCTTCCACCTCCCTCGCTGTAATTTCTGTGTCAGCAGAGTTGTTTACTGATGCACTGGGAAGATGATGGCAGCAGAGAGGAAAACCCCAGAATTGCAAATTCACCTTGAAGGACTTTCTATTGAAAAAGCTAAAAATAAAGAGAAAAAGAAAAGCCATTGCTGTTAGCATTCTAGAGATGACTCAGAATGAGCGCTTCAATTACCATCTAATTAATACAGGACATTAATTAGGGGGTTATTTAGGTGAGGTAACCTTTATATGGGGGTGTCTGATGAAAAAGAAATTACATAAGCAGAAAAGCCATAGCAGTTAAAATTATCACATTAAAAACCATGAAATTACTGTATTAAATGTTTTCTTCTTCACCGAGTGTTGCAATACATGCTAGAGATGTCATCTGTGTCTCACACTGCAAGTAAAAATTTTCCTGCATGTATGGAAAATTTTCGTCCATTTCAATTTCTGGTTTGATGCTGTTTTACTTCACTTTTTTCACTGTTAATTTTTAAGAGCTTTAGAGTAATTTAAAAAATTTATTCAAATTAATTTAAATTCAAGATGCTTGCTGTTAATTTAAAATGATGAAAGGTAAAAACATTTAGTACCACTTTAGGCAGGAGTAGTTCTATAAACATTTTTAAGTAAAAAAAAAAAGTAAAGCCTACACCATATAGTCTGCTTTCTGTTTGTCTTGTCTTTGTAAGCTATCTGATGAGTTTGGCTGGATAAACAAGAAAATTAAGTAATAATGAATGTGTGTTTACTTATGTAATTTAATTCAAGAGTATGTTTGAGTATGCTGTATTTTCATAATTATTTTATTAGCCAAGAGTTTAGCACAATTAGAAATACAAATATAGCTCTAAATTGCAGAGACTTTTAATGGATACTCCCACTCTGGTTCTTTCCAAAGTCAACATTCCACTTAGGGAAAAATATTTTCTGAGGTTTCTGAAGGTGCGTGTAGCAAAAAGCAAAAGGTCTTCTGATAACCAGGGCAAAGAAAGGTATCCTGTGTTTTAAATCTGTTCTGGGGAGTGCAAAATGGTAGCATCACACAGGGCAAGTCTTGAGCCCCTTTTTTCCTCCCCATCCCATTATTTGACATGGAGAAAAGGAGGCTCAGGGGTAATTTTGGTTCTTTACAGCTCGCTGACAGGAGAGTGGAACCAGAATGAGAGGAAATGATCTTTCCTCGTGCCAAGGGAGATTTAGACTGGACACTGGGAGAAATTTCTTCACTGAAATGATGGTGAGGCCTTGGAAGAGGCTGCCTGGGGAAGCATTGTGATTATCATCCCTGGAAATCTTAAAAACCCCCAAATGTGTGGATGTGGCACTTGGGGACAGGTGAACACGGTATTTAACATAAATATATAAAAGCAATATTTGCAATTGATTTTGCATGGATTTTTTTTTAGTTTTCTTGTGCTTATTCACAATGAAGAAAGCAAACAAACTTGTTTTATATATTTTAAATACTGATTTCATATATATTTATTTATCAAGTGAGGTAAACTTCTGCAGAGTGCACACGGAATTGCTGCTCTTTGTGTGTCTTACTCCTCGGGCAGCCACTTTACTTCCTTCATTGTTTTGTGCCAGCAGTGATCCTGGAGGATGAGTGATTCAGAAACTGCCACAAACAAACAGTTTTCTTTCAATGAAGAAAGAAAACAATTTTTTTCCTCTCTCCCAGGCACACCTTGAACACCACAAAAACGTTTAAATACATGTCACATGTGCAGTTTTTATGGCACACAAAGACTCTGAAAGATTCTCCCCCATCACCCATTTCTGACAGGAGTCTGTTAGATTTTCTCTTCCACAGCAGTGGCACGTGGCCATGACTTTAATTTCCTGTGTGTGGAATCAGAAGCTTGATGAAGGAACCACCATTCAGGACAGTGATTACAGCAGAAGAGCTTTGTGGACAGCAAAACTGAATATTTAAAATGTCAATACCTGGCAGCTTCCAGGCCTTTCTGTGGTAGGCCTGAGGTTGAAGACTCAATTTGGAGGCTGCAGAATTATCAAAAAAGTATTTTATTACCCAAATAAAGGTAGAAAGAAGGAATCAAGAAGCTAAACAGCAGCATTACAGGGCCAAGCAGCTGTTGAGTGGAGCAGGGAACAGCTGAATGCACAGTTTAGACTAGACCTGGTTTAGTCAAGTGTTTTAAAACCTGTTTCAACCTTCACACCCAAATGTCAAACTCAGTCCTTAAGCTTGGAAGAAGACCTCTGTACTGGGGAAAAGTCTGTGAAAGGATCCTCAGCAAATATTCAGCTCTCCTTTCAGCCCAAGAAAACATTGCTGGTGTTCCAGCTTTTCAGCAAAAAAGCAAAGAAAATGTGGTGTTTCTGAAGCAAATGCAGCCCTGTGGCATGAAAATGGAACAGGATGTGATATTACATAAAATAAAAACTCAGCACCGAAGATCCATGATTTCGGGGGCAACTATGGCAAGATGCCTCAATTTTTCTTGGAAGAAAAATAACTAAGAAATCTGTCAATTTAGGTCCTCACCAGCCTGCCAAAAGGGAACTGTGAATTGTAACTGCAACTAAAATTGTGAAAATACACGTTGTCCTTCAATTTTTTTTTAATGGCCAGATCTTGAAACTGACGATTTATTAACCAAATTGCTAAGCATGAATTCATATGTCTAGAACATCCCTTTGGACAGCTGATTTTGTTTACAGGTGTACAATGGGAGAAGGAGAATTAGGAGATGAAACAAAGGTTGAACCATGCAGCACACTGAACTTGGCACCAATTTCAGGGGTTTTACAGTGAAGAAAAAGTACCATTTTGGGCAAGCATTAAGCACTAGCAAAACAGTCATTAAGCAGTAATAAATGTAGTAGATTAGTTGATTAAATGACAGAGTAAATGACAGAAATTGCTGAAACAAAGACTAACACTGGGTATGAATGTAGTTGATAGTGAGATCTGTGAAAAACCAGATAATATGTAATATGAGAATGTACCCAGTGCATCTTTGCAAATACTAGCTCAGTTCCTCCTGCTTCTGGCAATTTGTCTGCTGTGCTGCAGTAACACATTTGAGCCACTTCTACAACTCTTCAGAAAAAAGGGGAAATTCTTACAGAATTTGTTGTGGAATTGTGTATTTCCCAAAGGTAGTGAGCAAAAATCAAGGCCTCCAAAATTTTAGCACTCAGGGTGGCTCCTCTTTTTTCCAATGATTTACACAGATTTAGACCCTACAGGCAGCAAAACATATTCTTTCTCCTTAGCAAAATATTTTGGGTGCATTTAACATGTAAATCAGTCCTTCCAGGCCATTACTGTGGCATCACCAGCGAGTTTCACTTTTAAGGCTTCTTACACCGATGAGAGAGTTGGTGTTTTTTTTCCAAGAAACACAAAGTCCTTCGTCGGTAGAGTCATAATTTCATTTTTGTACTGGTTGAGGGATATGAATGTGGCTCAAGTTAATTGAAACCTCATTGAAGGGGCTGTCGTGTCAAAAAATTCAACTCTTGAGATAGAAAGAGGTGGTATAACCACTGTGAATCCCTGAATCTGTTTTACTTAGACAACCAAAAACATTGCAATTTTTTTTTCTGAAAAAAAAAGTTAAGAAATAATTCAGTGAGTGGTGAATTGGAGGAAAAGAAACCAGAACCAATTGACATACGGTTTAACCTATACCACATATATACACTATATAGAATAATTATTGTTACAGTTCACATTAAATGCTTGTGTTTGTTTGTTTGTTTGTTTGTTTGGTGAGGGGTTTTTCATTTTGGGTTTTGTTGGTTTTGTTTTGTTTTTCATTGTTCTTTTTTGAGCTTTTTGATTGTTGGTTTGGTTTTTTGTTAGGTTTGCTATTGGTTGGTTAATTGGTTGGTTCATTATTTTTTTCCTCTTATGTTCACTTTGATTTTTTAAGTAGGAAGGACAGAAAATAGCTATAAATTAATCTCTTCAGTTCATAATAAACTGTGACCAGCTCCAGAGCTACCATTTTTTATTCAGTTTTTTACTCAAACTCCCCCATGCTCACAGACCACAGCCAGGCCACCACATTAATTATCCAGAGGGCAAACAGCTGAAGACCCACAATGACTATAAAATGGCACATTAATGTATAGGTTGAAAACTTCTAATACCTTTTGAGCTGAAGACAGAAACCAAGCTGAAAAGGTCAGGTCACTGACAGAAGCTGTTGCATAATTATATGCATTCCTGTTCTAATGAAAGATTTCATCTACCTCTGCTTGTCTGGGTCCAGCACAAAAAAGTAACAATTCAGGCTGTGTTGATGGCACTTTGCAGCCAAACAAGTTCTTCAAGCCTCACCTAATTCCTTCACAGTGATTAAATTTTTAGGAGCAGGAGGGTTGGATATCAACTGTCTCTGTAACCCTTTCCCATCTACATCACATTGTAAAGATTTCTTGAGGCTCAAGGAATTCAAAGTCTAGTTCCTCATCAGACTGACAAATAAGTCACACCTAAGGCAGCCTCTCAGTGACACCTAGATTTTACTATTGATGTGGCTAATTAAGAACTTCCATGTTATTTGGGTTTGTTTTGTTGGGCTGAGTGTTATTGCACTGTGTGAAATAGAGCTGTGGAAGGATTGCTGTGCTCTGCTGTGGCAAAGAACCATCTTAGAATGGGCTTGGGTTAGCAGAAAACCACAAATTTTTTATTAACGTTACATAACAAACCCCTTAACCATGTAAGTGTAGAACAGCTTCCCCAAACCTTCCATAAAGGTGCAGCTCTGTCTGTCTTTAATCATGGTGAATAGAGCAGAGTGACGCAGAAACGACCATTTTACTCATTTCCCTCACAATTTTTTTTCAGCTTTCTGACTACTGACAAAAGTTTGAATGCAATTTTTAAATACAGTAAGCACTGATGAAGACATGTAATAATTTGTGAGTGGCAGGGTTTTAGTCTAATGGCACAAGAAAAAAAAGGGCTTCAATCTGATTTATTCCTGATTTCTTTCAGACTAAAGAAATTCCTGTTCCTAAAAAAGGAAGAGCAGCAAGCAGAGTTTCAAATGGAAGAGTGCTGGTCACTTTTTGGATATTTTTTTCTGGAATGCATGGGGGATAGATTCTTTGCTTTTCCCTTTAAGTTAGCAGAGATCAAAGGTAATTACACACCCGCCAGTAAAGCACTTTAGCACAGTGTAGCACTTTAAGAAGGTAAATAGTTTGATTTGATGGAACTTGCATTCTTCAGATGACATGAATGCACAAGCTGGAGTAGAGAAGATATTGGTTCTTTGTCCTGCTGGCAAAAAGAGAGAAGTTTCGATGGTCTCAAACAGCAAAGAGGCCACACTCACACGAAAGTCAAAAGTAATGGAAAAGTCATGTATGTGTTTAATATAAACTACACATAAAATGATATCTGTAAGTTCAATAAACATATTTTTGCTTGCAATAGAAGGTTTCAATCCAAGTAGTGTTGACATAACACTATAAAAAAATACCCTATGCAATTTCCTGTACACTTTTAACTGTGGTACGAAGTTGTGCTCAAAGCAATTGAATTATTTTGTTTTGGGAATAGAAAACAAGAATTCTTAAGTAAAGACAAAGTTATGGTCATCTCTACTGAAAAAAGGGTAACAGACAAAAATTGAATATATAATAATTATACGATAGGCATTATAGAAGAAGGATTCAGGAACACAAGAAAAAATGGGGGAATAAAAGGGGACATGATTTAGCAGTTGGACAACTTTAAAAAAAAACAACCCTTCCAATTATCTCTTCCTGGTAGCAAATTACCTCCAAGTGACATCTGCAGAAGAGCCTTAATGATTTCAAATGGATCAGGGTCAAGATTTTCCCTGAAATGGTACAGTTTGATTTTGTTTTTTAATCCCCCACATGTGCTGTTACACCATGGGATCAGTTCAGGCTGCCTCTATGGTTTTGTTGCTTTTGAAGGGTTTCAGGGATCCTGGCAATGCTGTTGAGTGTCTGCCAAAGAGAAACCTCACAGAAAAAGCAGTGCTTAGGGACAGAGTGTCAGATACTGCACCAGCACTGCAGGAACCTGACTGAGATGAACCAAAGCATCTTTGCCACCACAAAGGAAGCAGCTGGGATTATGTCCTGTGCATATCAACTCACTCACATGAGATGTTAGATCTGGCTTGGTTTGCTTAGAATAATCGCCACAAAGTTAAATTCAAAAATTCAGAATCTCCCTATGTTTGGTGTTACATATAAAAATAATTTTTGTCACCCTTACACTTTGTAAAGCTCACAACTTCCTTACCATAGTCTCCTGCAGTCTCCTGCACAAGCAGAGTTTAGTTCTAGCTTTTCATTGTAATGTGGGGCTTGCCCCTGCCGTAGGTGAAGTGCCCACATTTACATAAATCAGTATATCCTATATGCAGTCACAGAGAAATTGGTTTAAGCATCACTGTATCTGCACAGCAATTAATTTTATGTCAAAACCTGTGGCAGCTATATCTGGGAAATTGTTTTCTTCCACCATCTTCCTTCCTGGCACTGGGAGAACCAAGCTGTGGCTAAAGCTGCTGCTTGATAAAGATTTCCTGCTGCTCACTTTGCTCACTGCTTGCTCAGCTGTGGTGCAGGTTATGTCAAATATATTTGATTGCTATATCAAATACAGCAGTTGTAATCTGTGGTCCCAGGAGAGGCTATGAGAATAGCTTTTCTCATTCTGGTGGTATTGTCAGAGATCCTGCCCTTTTGTCTTTGCCCTGTCCAATAAAACCCTCATATCCAGGTGAAGTGGCACTGCAAACTGGGCTAACTTGTCTCACTGGATGTACAATACCGTGGCAAGAATCTGCTTTAACTCAGCCAAATGTGCAGTAAAGATACAGGGCAGATCACTCAGAACAGATTTTTCCCACAATTTCCCTCTCTTCAACAGCACAAAAGAAAAAAAAAAAAGAAAATAAAAAAAAAGAAGAATGACAAAATCATCATCTTACTAAAGCACAGACCTCTGCACCATATTGCAGACACTGTAGCGCAATGCATTAGAGGAAATTACATAATCTGATAACTCAGAGGGCTTTTCTGTAATTTACAGCTGAGCAAAACTGAGCAGTAACTGCTTGGAGAAGCATTCAAACACACAGAGTGCAGAGCTTCAATATCCACTGGTAAACAGGTGAATATTTATTGCAGCGATTAGGTTGCATTTGGGCAACCTCTGTGTCAAATGATGCAGGGCTGGGGGAAAAGCTGTGTGTGCTACTCAGCCCCTCCAAACTCTCACAAGCTGTTGTTCCAAATCAAATGCCAGCAGTGCTAGAAGCCTGTGTAATATGAATGTTTTACAATGGCACCTTCCAGCAACACAGAAGTGGCATGGCAACACCCTGGCAGCCAGAGCAGGCTCGTTGGAATTTCCTTGCTGCAGCATCACGGCTCTTTATATTTATCAAGCCGTGGGGTACAGTCCCACATTCTGAAAGCAAACAGAATTTTTAGTTCAAGCTCTTGGGCTAAAAATGGTGTGTGTGAGGAATGAGGAAAGTACACATCCTGAAGCCTGAAGTCAGAAAATCTAGCACTGGAATATATTCCATACTTTTTTCTCCAGGAAGTTTATCACAAGCTAAAATTCAGGGTTTTTTTCTCCCAAAGGGGGATTTATGGAAGGAAAGCTGCCAAATTTATAGGCAAACCAGCTCAACACTTAGTGCAGACATTCTCTTTCTAAAGCTGAAATTGTCTATTTACACCAAGATGAAAGTGGCAGTGTTGCATCTCCAGAAAAATTCTAGTGGATTTTAGTAATTCATGTAAATTATGTCATCAGAAGAAAATTAATTTTAAAACATGCTGATCTAATACACAAACCTTTCTTTCTCTAGGAGCATGTATACTTTGGAAATATTTGCAGGCCAAAGCAATTCAAACAATAAAAAATTGATGGGCTTTTCAGTAAGGAAGATAATTATCTGGATCTTTTGCTAAGATATATACCAATATTTTTCTTTCCATTTTTTCCCCTGTCTAAACAATATAGATGTTTAATGTATAACAGGAAATAGTGAGAAGGAAGAATATCACCATCTCCTCCACAAGAGTCCCCATTGCAGGATGTATTCACTCCCTACTTTTACATGTTTTGGAAATAGTTTGTTTGCTTTCCTTTTGTTCTAAATGTCCTTAAAGTGAAGTCACAAAAGCCAATAATGGCTTTTCAGAGTCCAGCACAGCTCTGACTTCTGCCTTCTAAGTGTTCTTGGTCAGAGTAGGCCAAAGGAGCTTGAAGACCCAGTTTGTATACCCACACTGGATTTTAGTTTTATTGTTTAGTCTTAGTCTTGTGTTAAAGTCACAGTGTTTAACCTTGACTATGACTATGGAACTACACAAAAGCAGAACCAAAATCATGCACCTACATAAATTACAGACGGAAAATTTACAGATTGTGTCCATGCACAAGAAAGTGGTTTCAGGGTGTCTGGTCCAAGCTAAAAAAGCTATTATGTGGGGGGAAAAAAAAAAAACCAAACCCAAAAAAACATTTGCCTAATTTACATATGACCCTGCATTCAGCCCCTCTAAACTCGTAAGATGTTACTCACTAAAACAAAAAGAAATGCAAAATCCAGCTTTCTAACTGGCACAGTTTTAATGGCCCTCTGTTCCAAAAGCAACATTCCCCCTTTTTTGAAGTAATTCAGTGCAAAATTTTTACTTCGTGCTGGTCTGAGTTCCTTTGGCTGCAGCTGAATCCAGTTTATAAATTAGTGCCCAAAATTTCAGGATGTTTCCCGACAATCTGGGTCTTGTCCTTTGGGTATGAATGAGATGGGCAACCCCGTCCACCAGGGCTTCCAGACTTTGGAAAATGCTTGGGAATAACTTTGTCCACTCCACGAAGTTACAAGATCAACTTTGGATCAGTTGCACCAGCCACACCCTGTAAAAAAAGAGCAAAGGCATGGCATAAACACTATGTATGCAAAACATCACAGTATGAAAACAAATATAGAACCTATTGTGCACAGATGTCCTAAAGGAAACAAAAGGGTCTATTTGTCAGCACTTACTCATTTTTGACACTGAAAAGAATGGCCATGGTTTCAAGCACTGCTACTTAAAGGAGTGGTTAAAAGTGGCTAAAAGCTTTCCTTCCCACAAATCCACAAGAAGTATAAAATAGTGCTGCAGAGACACTTAACCTTCAAAGAAGAGGGGCTGAGAAAAGCACGTTGCTAGGAGCCTGAAATCTGAATGTCATTAGCCCACGAATTTCCACATGCATTGCTAATATGTTTAATGCATGTAATGCGATATATTCAATGCAAATAAACCAGATTTTATTTATAGGCAATTGAAACAATATCCAGGTCTTTAGAGATCCCACAGAAAAGTGAGAATGACCTCTGGATGCAAAGTAGGCTTGTTTCCCCAAAAAAGTAACTTTTGGTAGTCTAAGCTTTCCACTTGAGAGGGTAGAGATGAAGAAGCAGCAGCAGATAGTGGAGTTTGGGGCTTTTTGACACTGACAAAAGTAATATTTGTTGATATGGAAGGTGCTGAAATGAAGGTCCTTTGTTCCAGTTTTGACATCATTGTGTCTCTGCAGGAGCTTCTAATGTGCTTCTGGCAGAAAGTAGTTCAAATTCTATATTTTCATATTCTCTCTTATGGTGATGCTCCTGACCCGTCTCTTCCCTCGTGAGCTGTGCCACACAAAGAGAGATCAGCTAAAAATGCACAGCAGTGAGAGCAAAAGCCACACAGAGAACACACTGGGGGGATTTTTCAGAGGACATTTTTGATGCCATTCTCATGAAAACTTTGTCACTTGTACTCCAGACCTGCACAGCTCTGGGGATCCTATTACAGCTCTGCTTATTGAACACTCAGTGAAAAATGTGCAGTTCATTTGCTCCTAAGACAAAAGAGGAATTTGCCTTCAGGACCTTGGAGGAATTTTATGTGTGAAGGAGGACCATGCAGGTACAAGTATATCAAAATGTCATCCTTCTCGGCCAGAGTATCTTCTTCTTTCTGAAGTGAGGTTTTCTGTGGAAAGTTCCATCTTTGTAGCTCAGAATGGCACACTTTCAGTTATCTCCTGGATTAATAGCCCGTGGAATACATGCCTTTCAGGAGGACTACAGAGACGACCTGTATAATTTGGATTAAAAACCTCTGCATCCACTGTGATGCTTTTCATGTAGGAAACAACAAATTTTTTATTTATTAATTTCTATGTGATAGAATTTTAAAAGTGTGTGCTACCCTCATATTATACTTATTCTGTGGCTTTGGCTTAGCACATGTTAAATTTAGCTTAAAATTTCTAAAGGGTTCATGATTTCACTAAATTCCTGATGACCCAGAAGAGTTGACTGCATATACAGCTCTTCAGAAGAAGAAGCTTCAGAAAAGGGAATGTAAGGAAAACAAAAATTCATTATTTTGAGCTGGTATGCAGTCAGTTAGTGAGTTTGTCCTCAGACTTCAAATAAATTTTAGCAATTGCAACAGTAGATTGCAAAAAAGAATTAAATTTTCCAATTCTAACTTCCTGTATATTAAAAAATAACATCAATAAGTAAGACTTAATATTAATTATGATAATTTGAAAACTACAGATATGCATCATTCTACACTCTGTAATAAAACATAAGCCTCCCAGATTTTATATATGTTCCATATTGGTCTGATGGCATCCTGGTTGCCCACCTTGCAAATCTGAGCCCTGAGCCAGATTTCCTTTTTGTAAAGAAAAAAATACATGGTGGTGTGAATAGGTAGATAATTTTCTACTCTTAAGGTTTAGTAAAAACTTACAAATTTTGTGGGTTTTTTTTCTGCTCACATGCTTTAGCTACCAGCTTGTTACCACACCAGACCTGGAAAAATAGAAAAAATAATTTGAATACTTAGTTCAAGTTGAAAATGCAATTCCACTGTATTCATGAACTTTAAAGACTCCTAATTTATAACACATATTAAAATCTTTGAGAGAAGGCAGTTCTTTGCAGTTCCTGTGTTGGGTTTAAATAATTTGAAAAAGCAAATTTTTAAAATACTTATTCAGTGGTCTAAACTTTCCTTATTTATGCAATTACAACATAATTATACACATTGTAATTGCAATATAATTACTGTGTAATTATATGCATTATGTTGGACTATTACAAGTTTTAAAGATTTTTAAAAGTGTTTAACTTATTACTGTAAAATTACCACTTCCTCCCTGGTTCTCCTGCCCTCCCTCTGCACTGTAGTCACCTTTTGAGCTTCTAGTTTCCAGTACCACTAAGATTTCTAGATGACAAATTCTACAGGATTCTACTTATTTAAGGGTACAACACTCAAAAATAAATCAGTACGACCTATTAAGGCAGGAAATCTTTGCAGGACATAGATGAGATAAAAATATGAGGAAAACCCTCCTATCCTGGTCCCTTCATACATTGAACTGCACACAGAATATGTGATCTTTGAACACATGCACCGTTGCGGAAGCAATAAGTGTTTATGGTCATGATTAAACTTCAAAGTGTGTTTTGCATCAAACACCTGAACACTTAAGGCTGTTTGAATTATGCCAGTGTTTTATGGGCAGAGTGATTCCCAGAGCCATTACAGTGATAATATGACAGATTGTGGTGGCTAGATAAGGCCTCAGCTCTTGTGAACCTTCCTTTACATTCAGAAGTACTTAAGACAAGAAAAAAATTGTCAGTTTTGGGCCATGCAACCTCAGCTGGATTTGGTAACTGCTCAGTTTGCAAAGACCAAAAACAAGTTGTCTTTGTTGCTGAGAGAATTTCCAGACCTTTCCCTGCTGAGAGCTCAAAATGTGGTTACAGGTGGTTCACAGTTGTATGAAAATAAGGAATATGTCCTAATGGCATGGGACAGGCTGTTCAGCATGTTAATAAATTATTTAAGAAACACAGTGATAGCAGAGTGGCAGTTTTCTCTTGAAATTGAAGTAATTGAGGTCAGTAAAAACAAGCCATAAGGAAGCAGAGAAGGAAAAAGGGTGATCAATAAAATAACTCAGAACATGCGGTGTAGATAAAAGCACAGGGGGAAAAAAATTATCCTAAATGTACACGTGCAGCAAGTGACTCCAAGTTGAGAAATAACGACCAGGGTCAGTACTTTAAGTTAATGATAGTTTATCTGTTTCTGGGAAAACACTATCTCCATTCTTGTTAACACTTAAAGAAAGCATGGAACAGAATAGAAAAGGAACAGAAAAGAAAATCTCTCTGTTTTACCATACATAACACAGCGTTGTTACATATGACATTGAATATTGCATGAATTTGGAAGTTGCATTATTTCTTATGATTTTAAGATTTTACCTATGTTAAAAGGATATAGTAGAACCAAAGATTATGGAGACATGGGCAAAAGATTGGCAAAGACATGGACTAGTTTTCCTGTACACACATCTCAGCCTGGAAAACAAATGGCTAAGGAGAGACAAAATTAAAGACTTTAAAACCATGAATGAAACAAAAAATCAAAAAGGCAAATAGAAGAGGGTTATTTACTGTCTTGCCCAATTTAAGAATGAATATGCATTAATTGCACTTATGAGGCAAAGAAGGTGGATTTTACACACAAAATGCAGTCAAGCTGCAGAACTCATTGCCACAGGATGTTGTGCATCCTGCCCCTCAAAAAAAATCCCCAAAACCTAGTCTGAAAGAGATTAAACTAATTCCCAGGAAATATCTCCTAAGGACTATTAAATAAAAATATAACATCTTTTAATGGTGCACCTGAACAAAAGACTCCTGAGCCCACTCTCAATGCTTGCTTGGAAATATTGGAGAATTATGACTACAGACTAAAATATGCTGTTATAATTTTCCCAAATATCTCCAGGTTTGACTAATGCAAGGACATCTAGGTTGGAAAAATCTGTGTTCACTTAGGATGCAGACACATTTTGTCCTAACAGAGTGGCAACAGCGCCACTGAGGACACAGCAGCATCCCTAGAGCTTCTCAAGGTGTGAGACCACAGATGCCCAAACTCAGTGTCAGATCAGCTTAATTAATGTAGAAATGAAGATGTAGCCCTTGAGAACTGGGTGAAAACTTCATCTGAGGTCTCTCTCTAGACCAGCTACAAAGTGGCTGCATACACAGGCAAGGTCAGCTGAGAACTTTAATAACGAGACAGTATTTTTATGTAGAGTACACATTATGTAACACCATTGTTTGATTTTAAATCAATTGCAGACGGCCAAAAGATAATGTCAACAGAATGGGTGATGGTTTCAGAGGCCAGATGAAGGCTGTTATTGTCCCTTCATGCCATAAACCAATGCTTTTCTGCTCTTAAGATTGTATCAAAACAACCAGCACTAGCCTCCAGCAATGTAAAGGCAGGAACTTTGCACATTGTCTTCTAAAATGTCACCAAACACTCTCACCATAATTTGAGCCAAACCAGTGACTTTTAATCCCTGTAATTATATACTTTTTATGACTGATGTTACCACAACACCAGAGGGACTTTGATATTTCTGCTGTGCCTCAATAAGTAAGAAATTTGGTGCAATAGTAGTCAAGTAGTAACTCAGAGTTGTTGCTGACACACCCAACAACAACATGTCGTGGAGTTTGGGGGTGTTACAGATTATTTATTCTGATTATTATTTTTCTTCTATAGAGTAGCAGTCAGAGGACAGTCTAAAACACATAGAATTTTTAAAATTTTTGAAGTTTCCTTTTTGGTGTAATCTAATGAACACTATACTTCTTTACTTGCTTAAAATAAGAAGCATGTTTACTTTCTAGTTTTGTTATACTCCTTAAAAGAAAGTACGTTATTCTGCAGGTAGCAAGATACATTTTATCTCAGGCTTTTCTTTAAGGTCTTACTATTTAATGAAAACAGAAATGAAAATGAAAACTTCTCTGAATGTAAGGATTGGCTTTTTAGGAAATAATATTTAAATTAGACTTCACTGTGTAGCTTCACTCAAAGCAAGCCATCAACATATTTCAACTAAAATTCAGCAAACTGTTAAGATTTCAGGATAAAGGACCTGATTCAAATCCTGATAAAGGATTTGATTCTTGTTGATGTCGGTCACAATAACTGGTTGATGGTGAAAGCACTCACTGATTTTGCAGAAAGCAGTACTTTTAGTGAGAGTGTAATTTATTCATTGCTAAGTCAAAGAAGTTACACTAAGTTTAATTACTTAAATTTCCCCCCATATTTATGTGTACATTATTAAGTAATTAAAAAAAAAAAAAAAAAGAAAAAAGAAACTTGTGTGATCTTCACACTCTTCTAATGAAATTTTCGGTTCTTTTGATGTCTCTATATCCTGAAAAGACTAAAGAAAGCACTGACTTCTTGCTGAATGATGACTTTCCTGGATTTTTTATTTTCTGTGCATATTTCAGATCAAAATCAAACAGTGTGCTTGCTGTAGGGTATTACAACTAAATTAATACACTCTGGGATGTTACAGTTTTATGTCCCTGTGCAATGTATGTGCATTTCACTGTGGGAATTACTTTATATTTTAAAAGACCCCCAGAGACTTTTAAATACTATTCAAGTTTTGCAGATTCAGGGCCAGCTGAAGACAGAGCTGTTAAAACTGCAGAGATAATGAGCAGCAGAGCAAGAACTAGAACACACTGGTCTTGACTGCCAGAATTGTCCCCAAACTAGAAAGAATGATGCAAAAACTGGGTTGAAAATAATGAGCCATAACAAAAAGTCAGAAAATTATCTGAATGAGATGAGTAGTAGCTCTGTGGAGCGCGTAGGTTTTATTGTACATGCACGGCCAGAAATCAATGTGTTCAGTGAATGAGTTTATCAAACAGACAGAACAATCCATTGTGATATGTCTTGACTGTTAGTGGTGCTGGCAGCTCAGCTGAACCTTGCAGGGTAATTAGCTAAGGATAAATTAATCTGTTCTCAAATGCGGCCTGGCGATCTTTCCCAGGTTGTGAACTCTGCTTAGAGCACAGTTTCTTCAATTTTTTTTTCTTGTCAGTGTTTAATTTAGTCTTCCTTGGAACTTGGCTAAATAGTTGTATCTGCAGCTATGAAATGTTACTTCAACATTTTGAAAGATTTTTCCTGGGTAAAAAAGAGCTGCATGTGTTGGATTTATGTCAGGTTTTTTTCCTGCTCATACTGAATCTTTAGATTCTTTGTGCAAATGTTCTGCAGGAAATATCACATAACTTGTCTCAAGGAAGACAAATATTTAGGTTTTGCAACGCTGTCCTTAAATGACTACATGTAGCTCAGGCAAAATGGCTTGGCACAAATATCTTTTATTTTACTGTAGCTACCATAGATGAGACTTATTCACAGCTCTTGGGGCTTTCAAGGCCTGAGATCTTGGTTCTTTTATGCTATTCTAGAACATGCCTGATTTCTGGCATATATTACTGTTTCAAAGATTTTCCTTCAATGACAGCTATTTACAAATATTCTTTGTGACACTTGGTCTTGTAAATCTGTCTGATTAGAGCTAGCAGGCAAAGACTATAATTGACATTTTAGTTTTATGTAAAGCATTTTTAAAAGGAAAAAAAAATCAGGAACCACATCCACAACATTTATTTTCTTTTAAAATCTGCTGAAATCACTTCTCAGTAAATCAAAATGGAAATGCGCCTGTTCTGCATGAAGAACTGATATTAGGATTAATAATATTATTTTTTCCCCACATAGATCCTCTTTAAAAATTAAGGTTTATTCGAATGAGTTGTCTTTTTTTTTTTATTTCCACCCCATGAATTCTACTCTGCATCCCATAAAAACCTGGCTTCCAGGTAAGACTTGCTTCACACTCAGTTTTGCAGCCCTCGGTGACAGGAGGAATTCACACCATGCAGAGAGCACAGTGATTGCCTGCACCCACACAGACTGTCACTGGGCATTATTTGCAGTTAAATATGGCAGCAATTTTTTTTTTCATGGATTTAGTGGGCTGCAGAAGTGGTTCTGCATTACCCTACGAAGTTCTCTGTCAGATGAGGCACAAGCACAGATCTCCCTGCTCATCCATGGAGCTGGGAGACAGTGCAGCTGCAGAAGGATCTGTTTCTGGTGCTCTGCTGTCTGTGGATTCATTACTGAGCAAAACACAATTTCACCCATGCTAAGCCTCTCTTTTTTGAGGACCATATGATACTTTTTAAGTTTAACCTGAGGCTCGGCTTTGCATCAGTATTTTTGGGGGGGGGGTTTAATTTGGGGGTTTTTGTTTTGTTTTGGGGTTTATTTGTGCATTGTTTGTTTGTTTGTTAGGTTTTTTTGGTTGTTGTTTTTGGGGGGGATTTTTGTTTGTTTGTTTGGGTTTTTGTGGGGTGGTGTTTTTTTTTTTTTAATCATCCCCGTACAGAATTTGGCCTAGAGATGCTGCTGTTGGGGTCCAATAGGCTGCTTCTCCTCTTCCCAAGGTGTTTTCCTCTTACACAAAGGTGTGAAACTGTGCAAAACTGAGTCTTGGATATTCATGCAAATTTCCACTGTTGTGGAACGGCAGCTCCACGCAATTCCTAAAAATGGGCTTCTTTATTTAAATGGAAACATGCTGTGCACACAACCTGCTGGAGGTATGCCTCCTCCTCTCAGGGATTCAGTCCTTGATACTTGGGCAACTCTTTAATTTTAAATAGCTGTTTAATCCAATAGTCTTTAATTTAAAAAGTCTGTAATAAAATAGCTGTTAACCACTTTCCAGGGGTTCCTTGTTGGGAAAGACTTGGCCTCCTGTTCCATCATGGGCTGTCCATCCTTCCCAGCGAGGACAGGGGAAATCTGAGGCCTCTCCTGCTTCCAAGCTGCACCCCTGGGTAGGAACACAGCAGGTTCCGAGCAATAAATAGTGACACCAAGAAAAACAAAACGGAGATGGCTGTTCCCAGCTGGTAACCCTTGTGGGAAAGGCAGCACCAAGGCGGCAGCAGCAGCGATGCTGAAGCGAGGGAGGTGACGCCATTACCCCGCTGCTCCTGTCAGCACTGGCAGTGTCACGGCCTGCACAACCACTCTGTATCTGCTCCAAATTCTTCACCTGTTTAATCACAGCATCCGCCCAAAGTGCCTTAGCAGCTTTCTAGTGTGGTCAGGCTGCTGTCAGCTGGTTTTCTCTGTGGTTTGTGAGTTTGGCCTGCCTTGATTAATGGCAGCTGGACACAGCAGGGACAGAGAAGGCCGCACGGTCCCTTGGCTCAGGTTTGACTGATAAATCTGAGAAAGCTTCCCTGAATGTGATTTTCCTTTTACGTCTGGCTTGCAGTGAAAACTGGTTTGGTGAATATTAGCTAACTGCAGCAGTCCAGGCAGTTAATAAAGCCTTTGCATCAGAGGAGAGATGGGGAGAGAAAACAAGAGCACGACCTTGGCTTTCTCAGTCTGCACAACCAGCACCAAGATACTTTCATATATCACCTCAGATAAAGGGACTGAGAGATCAAACATAATCAACAAGGAAAACTAGGTCATATGGGACTTAAAATTAGGACGTTCTACCACAAGGCTTGTCAGATATCTAAAAAAAAAAAAGAAATTTAATGAAAAAAAAATATTAAAACTTGTTTATTTAAGATCATTAATGTGTTTAAGGAATAAAATTAATCTCAATTGATAAGATATTAGGACAATTCCTAGCAAGAGGGAGCTTCAGAAATCCCTGATACAATGTGCAGCTCACAGGCATGATCAGACCAGGTTATTCAATCCCAAATCAGGACTGTGTATTTGTTTTTCTTGAATTTCATGAGGTTCCTGTTGGTTTATTCCTTCCACTTCTTTAGGTCTCTCTAGTTGGCAGTCCTGTCCTTGAGCACATTGACTCATGTCCCAGATTTGGTGTCATCTAATTAAAAGTTGTAATAATCCACTTAAATTTTAAATTTTGATTTTTTTTCCTCCAAAAAACATATTTGGGCAAAAAAAATCTTCAGAGGAGACTTTTACAGGAATTTTGACTTGTCTGTTAGTGGGACAAACCAAGCAGAGTTTGTTTAAGTGCTCTTAAAAAGCAAAGGAAAAACCTGCCCCAGACAGAAGGAGGATTTTAGCAACACTTAATGGGGTTTATGAGTTAAAGAAGGTGTTGGCCTCATGAATTGAGCTTTAATTCACAAAAGTTCAGCCATCATTTTGGATTCAATTTCCATGTTTCCTTAGGTTTAAAAAAACCTCAGTGCTATAATCAGACAAACATATCAATTTCTGTTCAAAAAAGTGTTTGATTTGAGAATAATAAAAACAATTGACCTGAAAAGTGATAAATTAATTAGCTAGTGAAACACAGAGTTGCTCAGAAATGACAAACAGGGTATATTTTCTCATTTTTCCTCTAATTTTGGAGACGTTGCTACAGCTTAATGTGATAAACTGTTAAATATTTATAGACCCTGTGATCTGCACAATGCTAGGAGTCTGTAGATGTCAGTGCTGAAGAAAGGATGACCAAATAATTAAGCAACCAAGAAGCATAATCATGTATCATGTTGCTTTCCATTTCATGAAGCAATTCTGATAATTTTCTTCATTTGTCACCAGACAAAGACGCAATCTGCACTGCTTACAATATCAGATAAAGATAAAGCTCCAGGCAAGTCTGGGAAATGTTCCACCACAGGGAGGGAGGGCGTGACTTTTGAGACAAATACAAGTCTCATATAAATCATACAGAGTTCACAAATCCCATCCAGGGCTGACAGTGTGACTCAAAAAAGAATTTTTAAAATACTCCCTGAACCCCCACCTAGAACAGGTATTTCCAGGCATAGAAGTTTCCCCTCCTTCCCCATGTCTTCCTCCTCACTTTCTTTCCACAACAAGCTGCTTTTAATTTTCTAGGGATTTTACATTGCAGTGCTTCAAAGTCAAAAAGGACAAAGTATCACGAAAAGCTACCACAGCTTCCATTAATTCCACTGAATAGCTGAATAATGGTGGCATTTGGGCCTGAACATGCCAGAGAATCTTTGTGGAAACTATTTTTGTACCTACCATCCTTTGAGCTACACCTCTGAGAGGCATAATAAAACTTTTAGTCACTGTCTGCACCAGGAAACAAAAATGCCAGGATTTAGAAACTGATTAAGTGAAGACAAGATCTTCTGTATGCCTTCTCCACTAGGATTATTTCAAATAAAAGGCTTTTTTGTTGTTGTTGTTGTTACAGGATATGTTATTTATATGATATTTAATAAAAGGCTTTAACTGCCATCCTAATTTTCCATTTTATTTACCCCACAGGCCTGTCTTCTTTGCTAAATGTTCTTCTTCCATGATTGTGTCTTTTTGTGTTTTAAGTATGATCTTTTATGCATGGAAATCTCTAAAGGCTTCTCATTACAAAAAAAGGTCTTTTGGCAAACTATTTTTAATGGTGAATGTGGCAAATCTGCATTATATCCTCAAGCATACTCTATCTCTATCTTAGATTTACCTGAAGTTCACAAATTCACCCCTGTGGAAACAAGGCCATCTCTTACATCAGGCTTTAAATACATCCTTTCCTTTATTTGCACCAGGCCAGAAGATGACAGTGGTCAAAACCATTAATATTGCCACTGTTTGAACCTGCATCATCTTCCTGAAATATTGTATACATTCCTTTTACAGCTCATTAAAAAAAAACAAACTAGGTTTGCTTGTCCTTTATCTAATTATTTTCTGTTCTTTGCTATCACAGTTTTGGAATCTGTGCGTATTGTTATTCTCACTCATCAAATTTTGTCTCTGTTTGTGAAAAACAAGGACAGTTCCTAGACACTGGTAGCAGAACTAGATAAGCAGACCTCTGGCTCCTCTGTATCCTTTAGCTGGCTGGAGATAGAGCCTCCACTGATAACATGAACTCTAATATCTATCTACAGCTATGTGACACTGTATTAATTATTTTCTCTGTGAACTAGGCAGTTTTTTAAACTAGAAGAAGTACTCGCATTCCCTATTTTCTTTAAATTTGTAAACACTTTTTAATATAACCAGCTTGATTTTTGGTTTTATTTTTGGTTTTTTTGGTTGGTTTGGTTTTTGGTTTTTAATTATTTTATTTCAGATTACTATATATAGTTAGACTGACTTGACAAAACTCATCTATGTGGATCAGTTGGGCGTTTATGACTTGCATTTTAGTCCCTATATAGGCCATGTGTGTATATGTTAAGATTTCTGAGGTGCAATAACCTTAAAGAACTTGTGCGGGATGGAAGTCATCCAGCACAAGCAAACAAAAAAACCAAAAAAAGTTACATTATTCTGAAATTTTAGCTAAATCACCATTTAATGTTATGCTCTAGGTTATCTTTTAGAACAACAGGAAACCCAAGGCCTTTATTATTTAATGAGACTTGAAGGTCTCACTTTTCATCACTATAAAATTTGTGTGTGTAAATCTTGGTCTCCTCTTCATCTACCTACTAAAATCATCCAATTAACAGTTGCTATTGTCTAGCTTGCACACTGATTTGATGACTGCCCACAGCAAAGAGACATATAATTCTTGCAAGTGTTATGAGGATAGTAGTTTTATTATTTTTACTATTTAGTATTTTTAGTATTCTGCTTTTTCTACAGCCTTTTACCTTGAAATCATGCATGTCAACATAGACACCATGCCCTGAGGTCTAGGACAGACCTCAAATTACTCTTTCTGAACACTGATAACAAAAGATAATCACAGTGAAAACGTGCAGACATGACAATCTCAAAACCTGACACCTCATTTTCCTCCCACCCCTTCCATAAGCTCCTCCAAGCTGTCAGTTCCTCTACTTGTGCTCCTCTATCTGGTATTAAATAAAACAGATCACACACCTTCAGCCTCAATTGAAAAAAAAAGTGATTAATCTGTTTTTTTCACACCTGAAGGAGGATTGCATCAGAATCTAGGCTCCTCACTGGCTTTATATGAGGGCTTTAATCTCCCACAGGGAAACTCTGCTGCACAGAGCTGAGTTGGAGCAGCAGGAACTGGTAACAGGATCAAGCAAACCAGCTGGCAATGCACAGAGCTGATGGAAAGGCCAAGGATAACTGTAAGAAATCAGGTGTCACCAGGCAGGTCTGCCTTTTTCTGGCAACCTGGTCAACGTGGACAGCTCCAGAGGTGTCCCTGGGGTCTCCTCTATGGTCACTACCAAAAAGACCATGCAGATGCAGCCCTGTTCACACCAGAGGCACAATCAGATAATTGCTGTTTAGAAGTCTGGCAGCTCTCAGTCGTTTGGGGAGGAACAGAACCCCACTGTCAGCATTCAACAGAACATGGTCACGCTAGATTTTCAGTCTGGACTCAGTCAGCGTACAACCTGAGGGTCAGCTTTAGCCTTTTGTTTGGTTGCCTCCACTTTTCAGCCAGAGGAGTAGGAAAATGCTGTTTAGGCAGGTGGAATGCCTTCCTGTTTCTATTCTGAGAGAGGCAAAATCTTGTTGCTCATGGGATTCCAGACTGAACTTAACTGTGCCACGGGGAACTGGAGTTCTACATCAGGGGTGCAGGCACCTTTGGCTGTCAGGAGCAGAGCCATCCTGCTCTGGAGCATTTGCTTCTTTAGTGACTTGGCAGGGCACTGAGCCCATCGTTTTCCGCAGAAATGTGTGGAATGAGACAATGATTTCCAGGTTGAGAAATCCTGAGATAAGCTGCTTGTTGTACTGATCATACCCAGGGACAGGCCTGTGTGTGCATGGCACTCACACACTGATTTAAGTGTGGCTCTCTAGCTGCAGGTTGGATTTCTGCACATAAACACTGTCAATCATTTCACCTGTGATTATTTCCCAGCGGAGATATAGCCTACACATGTCCTTGGAGAGTTTCAGGTGGAACACGAAATATGATTTGCCCAACCCTAAAAATCCACAGGAAAAGAGGAAGAAACACAAAAGATATTGTGTGTTGAAGGCACAAGTGTAGCTGTGTACACCATTCACACCACCAAGAGCATGACATTTAAGACTAAGCAAAGCCATTGGTTATGTAATTAGTTAGCAGAGGCAAACATCCTGCCTGGAAAAACAAGAACAAAAGCTGATTTGTTATATCTTTGCCATTCTCTTTAAGCCAATATTCTGCTCCAAATACAGCACTGCTGTACCAGTGTTCGTGTTCCTTCCTCACTAACAAAGCTGAAGTCATGCTGCAGAACAATTCTCTTGTAGTGACATCAGATACAAATGCGCTCAGAAGTAACAAATTTGTTTGAAGGAAGACCCAGTTGCTAAAATTAGCTGTATAACTGCATTTATCATGAGAGATTACTGTGTCAATGATGCCATGCATCTCCCTCGGAGACTTACGTAATGGGTTTTTCTATCACTAATAATTCTGATTTTGGGATTCTCTGATCATCTGGGTATAATACAAAACGTAAGCCTGCATTCAGGCAGAATTAACTGGATAGAGAGATAGAAAGTTCCAATTACTTACATTAGCTGTATAACTACATTTATTCTGAGAGATTACTGTCAGTGGGTCTGTTGCTGGTCCCCACGGGACTTACCTAATAGGTTTCTCTGTCACTAATAATTACAATTTCATGATTCTGTGATCAGATGGGTATGACACAAAACTTAAGCGCGTGTTCAGGCAGAACCAGCTCTAGAGAAGGAATTCCACTTCTGGCTCCACAGAAATAATGGTGTTTATGCACTTTCACATATAAACACTGCTGCTAAGACTACCTTACTTCAAACAAATTTATCCTCACAGTGCTCTATTTAAACACTAAAGCACAATAGGCAGTGCATATTTGGGCAATCATTGCATGCATTGAATGATGTTTAACCACCCGTCAAGAGCAATAATCCCCTAGAAATGCACCAGCTGAAATACTGTTTTGCTTTTGTAGACCTGAACTCACAAAGAAATAGAGGGAAAACAGTCTAAATGGGCACTGGCCTAAATAGGATACTGCCACAGCCAAGCACTAATCTTTGTTTATATCAAGTATTCTGGAGCCATTACACAATTTCATGAAGTATCCAAGGTATTCTCAGTAATCTTCCTTGTCAGGGCCAGTACAGCAGGGCAGGAATATGGCATGAGCTTAGGCCTTCAGCATTTAATGAAAAATATGGTTGGTTTGTATTTATGAGTATTCCATAATCACCTGAAAATCACTTACTGAGGTCTGGGAGAGACAGTGGCCTGAAATGTGGAGGTAAACTTGTTAGAGTTGTCTTTATTTTCTTAAAAAATAAAATTATGCCATGAACTCAGAGGAGCAAAAGAGGAGGGAAGAAAGGTGCTACTCAAATGTTAGTGTGGAGTTGACCTTGATCTTCATAATTGTTTGTACTTATATAGAGAGAGGAGTCAACATAACTCAGAGGAAAAATCAGCTGGACAACTCACAAATCAGTCAGTTTTCATGTTACTAGTGAATATGCAGCTTTCTCCTTTTCTTTGGGCTTGTATATACTTGTATCAGCAGTACATTGAAAGCTTTTCCAAGGATATGGGAAAAGACACAATAGACAAGCAGACCTAGAAAAATATGGCCTGTGGTTATCATTCTGATAATATACATGCATCTGGTCATAGAGATAAACTTTAATTAATTGCATAAATTTGCATATATATGTGTGTGTGTGTATATATATATATATATGTATGTATGTATAAATATTTTTGTTTTTTCAACTTGTGTCTGTTACTCTGTGCCAGGGTCTTGTTTGGATCTTCAGAAGCCTGATGGACACACAGGCAGTTCTAAATTCATTATAAAATCAGAGATAAGGAAGATTGTGTTGCAACTCTTCCTAGCATTAATCTTGTCTGTTTGACAGTGGTCAAAGACCAAAAGGAAACAAACCTTCTGGGATGTACTTTCTGAGGCTCTCAAGAGCAACAGAATTTTTTGGAACTTGGACAGTTTGCTCAGATCCATTAGAGACAGAGGTTGGAGATAAAGCAGATGATGGAAACCCATGCTATTTAGTATTCTGAAGAAGGATAAGAATCTTGGTAAAAGACTGCTTCCTCTTATTCTTTTATTTTCTTGCCCTAACTAGATAGTGATGTATTTAAAGAACAAAACAAAACAAAACAACCCCCCACCACCACTTTTAATTAAATTGTCTGGACATTGTCATAAATTTTAATGTTAATTAATACTGACTGCAGATCAATTAATTAACACGTACTGTTTAGTCAGTACCAGCCATCTGCAAAGCATGGTGTATTTTAGTTGCAACCTGTACTATATATTTTGGCAGAGTTTTATGAATACAGAACCCCAGGGCGATTTCAGGGCCAGGATTTGGTTTATCCCAGGCTTCCTCCTTCCTGGTAAAATCTCCCAAAGTGATATTCCCTTTGTTTTTCTCCTCAGGTTGTCCATCAAGATTAGAGGCTCTGACTACTTTTCTCACCAAGCTGATTTTAAGTGGAAAATGTCTCCTGGGGCAGTGCTGCACTCTCTATTGAATTCATGTGCAAATAACATGAGGAAGTTGTGGGGTAGTGCTAAAACAGGGTACATGGATGAGTAATGGAGGAGAGACTAATACTGAAAGTTTAAAAAACTGGTTTTGGTGTAGAATCATACACAATCTTGCACTCCTCCTAAAAGCACACACCCATTTTAAGAATGATTTAGGTTGGAAGGGACCTTCAAAGATCATCTATTCCAACCTCTCCAAAAAGAACAAAACCTGGTTGACCATGTTATGGAAGGTTTTCCGACATAATAGGTATGCAATCAAAGACTTTCAACTTTGTTTCTCTTTGTTTTGTTTTTTTGGGTTTTGTGGGGGGATTTTTTGGGGTGCTTTGTTTTGGTTTGGGTTTTTGGGGGTTTTGGTTTGGGTATTTGTTTTTTGTTTGTTTTGTTTTGGGTTTTTTTTGTTTGGTTTGTTTTTGGTTTTTTTTTTTTTTGAGGAATAATGCTCGTGTGTGTTCATTAGCAGTCTAGAAATAAACATCAGAAAAATTAAGAAAGTGGCAAATACCAGCTAAGGGTGCAAACCTCAGGTTGCCCGCTGTTTCTAAGAAAACTGTCCTATTTCTGGTGTTCTTTTTATGATAACCTTTTCCCATCTATAACTTAGCAATCCAAAGAGCCAGGGATCCCTTTTGGCAATAAGAACACTCAAAAGCAAACAAGCAAAAAAGCCAAACACTCATCTTCAGTGTGACTTAAATCTAAGTTTAGAGAAAAAGAACGGGGGTAGTAATCCCCACAGAGTCGCGTAATATTTATTCTTTTCATTAATTCCCTGCTCAGTAGAAAAATGGGACACTTGCTTATAACCCTCCAGAGCTCTTCTGCCACCATTTCTGTGATGATTCACACAGATTTTACTGTCTAATTACAGCTCTGCCAAGATGCCCAGTGGGTCTGTTCTCCCTGCCCACACCAGCCTGGTCAGGGAGCCCAGGGCTGATGCTGGACACGGCTCTCAGATCAGTAGGTCACTTCTGATCTGAGTGACACCAGCAGAGCTGAGGTCAGAATTTGGGACCGTGCACCAGCAACGTCTCTGCAGCGGTGTGAAATTAATGCCAGGAGAATGGGGCCCATTGATGTCAGCAGAGCAAAGCCATCAGGATTGACCCTGGGAATCATGTGACACAGTGTTCCAGGAAGCAGCCTTTGTTTGCACACACTGTGGCTCTTATTTATTAATATGTGAGGCCAACAATGCCTATTGTCTCCTCTCATATTAGAGTGCTGTCACATGAGCAGTTCAAGTGACACCAAGGATTGCAAGGCGAAGACAGGCGGTTCTATCCGTCTCCAACTGCAAATGTATATTTGAATACATTAATACTCAACAAATATCCTCTCAGATTAAATAGCTCACAGGTTTATTTTTAAATAAAAACCAACCAAACCACTCTGCCTAACTTAAAGTTTGCCCATCTAAACAAAGGAGGGAAAATCCAGGCACAATGCATTAAAATTAAATTAAGTGAATGATCTGAGTATCTGAAATTCAGGTTGCAGATTATTTATTATGATAATTTAAAAAAATCCTCTTTGATCCTGTGACACTTGAAAATTACAAGTACAGAGTTATAATTTTTTATGGAGTTTTCTTTCTGCTGTTTGAAACACATCTTTTTGTCTCAGTCTCACTAGTATAATTTAGTCATACAAAATTAACAGCCTCTGCAATATTTAACCTTATGTTAGCCTTACTATGTATAGTTTTGTCCTTTTCTCCCTTCTATCAACCTAGAACAATACTTTCTTTTATTCTTTTTGCCTTACAATTACTGCTTTCTCTCCACATTTTATGTGAATCAGTTCTGCATAACTGCATCTACTATTGTGTTCAAGAGAAGAGATGAGGATTCTTATGAATTATATCAGGCTAATTACACCAGGCTTGAAATAAATACAGCTGAGCCTTCAGCTTCTGCTATAGTGCAAGGAGTAACCTGGCTCCCATAGACTTAATGATGGGACAAATTAAGAATTAGAAAAAGAAGGCATTGAAATGCATCTGAATTGTGTTTGATCTGGACAGTACTGAGGAGATACCCTGCTTTGGGAAACACAGAAACAAGTACATGGAAGATATTTTCAGAAAAGCCAAAAGTACATTCCTATTTGCAGACATTTATCAGACACATAGACTCCAATCACTCTCCAGAGACACATTTTAACACAAGACATACATAAAAATATTTTTTTTGTGTGTCTCATCCTTGAAAGACTAAACCATATTTTTTGTACTAAATGCTCAGTTCAAAACTATCTTATATTTAAAAGAATGGAATGGAATGAAATTATCTGTGTCCTACAGTTCAATGCCACCAAAAACTATGAAATCCCTTACACTCACATTTTAAATCTCATGTCCTTGTGTCTCTGGGTGGAATGTACAAAACTTCCCCAAACATCCAATCCCACCAGACTTCTGCTCTAAACCTCAGTAAGCAAGAGGGGACCTTGTGGTAAAAGGGACATTGAGGTATGGGGACCCAGGAAATTCCTCTGGCTGCCCTGGAGGACTCGAGACCCTGTCAGAGGACTCAGAGACCCTGGCACAGAGCCCAGGAGCCCTGTGCCTTTGATTTAGCCCTTGGAAAAAACAATTACCAGCCTTATATGAAGAATTACAAGCCAAAAAAGCTTAAGTAGAATGATAATGAATTTATCACGGAGTGACAAAATAGATTTTTGGGGTTTTTGGAATGGAGGTTCAGGGGGCAAGACGGAGGAATCTGGGCATGTCCAGCCTTTCTCCTTCTTCTTCTTGGCCTCCATCTTCTGCTGTGATGTTAGCACTTTTAGATTGGTTTAGAGTAGAAGCTCACTGTGTAACATAGGTGATAGGTATCGGAAAGTAATTGTAAATATTGTACATGTGGTTTTTAGTATAAAAACATAACACTGCCCCAAGTGCTGAGTGGACCTCGGCAGGACAGGAGAAAGAATTTTATAGATAAGATACAATAAACAACCTTGAGAATGAGAAGTGAAGAGCTCTGACTCTTTCTTCGACCTCCAGGCTGGGAAAAGAGACTTTCCAATGTTTCTTGGGGTCACTCTGACCAGCTAGAGACCCTGAGATTGAGGGGCTGCAGCGTGGCCAGGGCAGGGAACGGAGCTGGGAAGGGAATGGAGCCCCAGGAGAGGCTGGGGGAGCTGGGAAGGGGCTCAGCCTGGAGCAAAGGAGGCTCAGGGGGCCCTTGTGGCTCTGCACAGCTCCTGCCAGGAGGGCACAGCCAGGGGGTCGGGCTGTGCTCCAGGGAACGGGGACAGGAGCAGAGGGAACGGCCTCAGGCTGGGCCAGGGAGGATTAGACTGGATATCAGGAAAAATTTCTTCAGTTGAAAGATGGTGACGCTTTGGATGGAACTGCCTGGTGAAGTGGTGGAATCACCATCCCTGGAAATGTTCAAAAACCATGGATGTGGCACTTGAGGACATGGGGTAGTGGTGAATGTGGCAGTGCTGTGTTAATGGTTGATCTTGTTGATCTTAGAGTTGTTTTCCAACCTTAACAATTCTGTGATTTAAGGAGACAGGACAGAGGATACAGAAAGTGTCTCTTTCAATTGGTATTCCTTTTGTACAAATCAGAGCAAGTGCAGTTAGGTGCTGAAACATAGCCCAGCAATAAAAACACTTGTTCTAAAAGAATAATACCTTGCTTTATATAAACAGTTATGCTTCAGTTGGTTGAGGCATGCAGTTTTAGGGGTTGAGAGCTTTTATCAGCTTTTCCCAAAGATGAATTTAAGTAAACTTCCACTCAGTTTATTGGCTTTCCTGAATACCATTCTAAAGTGAAGACTCCTTCCTGTGTTTGTCAGGGATATTTATGTATCTAGCTTGTGGTAGGTAATTCCTTTAAACACAGGAGCCCCCAGTGCTGAACCCACCAATGCCCAGGAAGCTCTGGATATATCTACCTCCCAGTGACCTTCAAGCATTTAAAATTCCTACTGTTTGATTATCAAACACATAAAAATCTTTACAAGCCTGGCCTGATATTCCTTGGTTACTTAAGGTCCTTCTGAGCATTGTCTTTCTAGCTTTGCTGTACCATTTGATAATATTGGATTCAGAAAAGATCTCTCAAATGCCAAAGGCATTTAACATTCACCTGACTTTGAAAAGCTTGGGACAGCGCTCTCCCTTTCTCTTTCATAACTTGGGGCTCTATAGAGACAGAAAGGGAAGGCACAGAGCCAGGAAATAGCTTATCTAAGTACTCTGAGTCTTTCATAAATCAACAATATTACCATTGGAGAGTGAAGCCAAGAGAAGAATAATGCCAGCATCCTTAAATTGCAGCCACAGTTTGTCCTCCTTGAGGGGGGTGCTGGTGCTACTGCACAGCAAATTATGCAGTTTAGAAAGGACGGAAAACAGGATTGCAGCTCCTCATGGGTGCTCTGAAGTGAGCACCTCTCTGGAAGTGAAGAACTGGATGCCTGAAGAGTGGGGCCTGCCCATGATTCTGCTGAAGTGAGCATGAGAGATTTATCCCAGCCTTCTGAGGAATTCAGGAGCAGCTTACTAACTCATCTCCTGGAAGCTGCTGCCATCAAAAACCCATGCGCAGCAGCGGAATAAAATTCCAGAGAGTTTTTGTTGCACAAACAGCTTCCATATTTTATAATTCCTTATGCAACAGGCACATTTCTGTTGAGGGGCCGAGTTCTTTTAGAT
>NW_005054552.1:119040-120069 GCF_000277835.1 Geospiza fortis | reverse complement strand
CTGCTGAAGTCTTTGTGGGCATTATCACTGTCTGAATGGGCTCTGGATCATCGCCTTCACTGCTAAAATCATTCTGCAGTGATAGATGAGACAGGCTAGAAGGAAGAACAGTGGCACCCAGTGGTGATTTGCTTTTTCTTTGCAAAGTAAGTTCTCCTGAAAGATCGTTTCCTTAATTTTTTGAGTGGATGACCATATATAATATACAGTCTAGTTTACACAAAGGATATATGGACATTATACATCTATTATAAAATAGTATACATACACCCACACACTGTAATTCATAATGTAAAATTTGGGCTTTATAATTACTGTCTAATTATAATGTTGATTTAAAAGGAAATAAAAAAGAAAAATAATTTCACTTTATAAAAACCAAATCACTTCATGTAAAGTGCTTTAGGTAACCCTCCTTGATTAATGGTTATGCCATTTCTGCAGCAGTCAAAGGAACTATGTCCTAATGAAATGCTAGCAATTATTGTAAGATGAATGTGCAAGTGCACATAGAGACCTTTTATCTTTCACCTTATTGCAATAAATAAATGGTGAACATGCTCTCACTTATTCCAGCAGAATGGCAGCTTCCACTTCTTTTTTTTCTACCTCAAATTTTCAATCTTGCAAAGAGCTGTTAAAAAAAAAAGGGTGCAGCTTCTTGTAACAGCATGATTTTTTTTTCATAAAAACCCTCTTTGGCACCCATTCATATCCCAGGTTATTAATTATTCAACCCAAATTATATGTATTTGCTAGTCACTTAGAAAATGCTTCAGATTGTTCTTTGGTCTGTCTCAGTTGTGTACCCTAGCCAGATTTCTCTTGAATGTTACCTACTTATTTTTTCCTTACTGTTTCTTACTGCAGGAAATACTCGTCTACATGTTTGGCTTCTTGGCCATAATATTAATGCTGCATCTCTACAAGTAGCTTATACATGGCCAGGGCTGTTATCTCATGATAAAACAAGTTAGCAAGGGAAGGTTTCTACATACTGTTCAATCCTTCAGCCTCCAAAACACAGGG
>NW_005054552.1:101999-118951 GCF_000277835.1 Geospiza fortis | reverse complement strand
ACAATTACCAGAGGTAATTAAAGCAATTTATCTGGATGAGCAGTTCAAAGCTAATGCCACATCACATTGACAGACTTTGCTTTGTTTTTATCCTATGGATATCCTATAAAACTGCTGTGAAGGCCTCGAGGTTTCTGAAACCTAAGGTGGTCCTGTCACACTCGAGCATGGTTCTCAGGGCTGCAGGATAAGTATGGGCCTGAGACCTGAAGCAAATGAGAAATCCTGGAGCTAAAAGCTTCAGGCTGGTGGAAATCCAGGAAAAACTGTCTGGCCTTTGGTTAAGAGCTGTAACTTAAATGATCAGAAACAAAGGTAGCTAATATTTAATTTTATTTTCTGTCACGGTCGCAGACATGGGGAATAACATGTAGAAAGCTATATTGTTGAAATTGTGGGTAAAGGTTTCGGGGCAAATTATCCATTCTATCAGGGGGAAAAGTATTCCCAGAAATAATGCACACCAGCACAGTGCAGCCTCAGGGTTCACCCTGCAGGACTGAAACCAGGGAAGAAGAGCTGGACACATGACAGCCCATAGCACTGGGTCAGAGGCAGCTTCTTTGATCCTCTGCCATCCAGCAAGATGGATAAAGGTGCCCTGGGATTTGATACCCACGTTTTGAAACTGGAGCCTTACTAGAAGAGGAGGAGGGGAGCAGACAGCTGCCTGAGTAGCTGCACTATCAAGAATTTGGAGGGCAGACTTCCTTTAGCAAAAGGAATAGCACACTGTTGCATATTTTGCTTTCTTTTTTATAAAGCCAGTATTCTAAAACATCTGACTGATTATTTTTGAATGATTGAGTATTTTTGTAGCTGATCAATAATAAAGACAGTCTTTAAATTCTGGAGAATTTTCAGAAATGGAGGTCCAGCTGTTTGTTAAAACCCTGCAATGAAATTTTTTGGGCCCTCATGAATAAGTCTTCACTGAATGAGTAGACCAGTAGCAAATTAGTAGATCCAGCTTTTACCTGATTTCCTTTCCTTGGCAATATCTTGATATCAGCTGTGGCTTTGGCAATTTTGATTATATGTTAGTAAGTAAGGCAAATACTTCTAAACTGCTAACCTGTAGTAACATTTTCTGCCTAATATTCCACGTGCTGCTATATTCTGCAGAGCAGACAGAGCATTAGCTCTGACATTGCTTCCCTGAAAGACTTACTTTCTACACAGGAAGAAAAATAGGAGATAAGGAAAACACCTGTTTTTGGTAAGAAGTGGTATGTCACTTATGTCTTTGCAATCACAGCCTGTTAAAACCTGATTTTTCACCTTCACAGAGCTACAGGTGTGCACAATGTCTGTTACTCCACTGCTCAGAACACCACAAGCCAGGTAACTGTGCTGGCAGCTGGTTAAAAAGCAGTGCTGTTGACCTCAACTGCTACAATCTGGTTAAGAACAAACAAAATTAGGTTCATTCACAGTCTAAAATTCATAATCTCGTGCAAGTGTAAGTTAACTCATGCCAGAATTATCAGTCTAAGGCTGCTGTAAAGTGTTCATGTCCAACCCAGCAAATTTCTCATGGACAGAGAGATTCACTTGGCCAAAAGCAGCATATCCAGAAAACCCTGCTAATTCTCCAAACGCCGCTGCCTTGCTTCAACGGGACTAAAGATTTAGATATTGGGGTTTTTTACAAATCTTCAAAATGCCTTCTGGATATATATACAGTCTAAGAGCTCACAGCTTTTCCCCAGAAATAATTAGCATATCATATTCATATTTCTGAAGGAATATAAAAAAATATATGAGTTTTAAAAATAGTTACAGCATTAAATATTAGAGAATGGTCTTCTGGGAACACATACAATAATGTTGATTTCTTTGCTGTTTTACAACTAACTTCACTGTGAAAATGTTGATTTTCTTAAATCTGGATAAATGCAAGGGTTGTGCTTTAAAAATAACTGAATAATATGCAAATATTAATAATAAAATATGAAATAATAAAAATAAATAACAAAAATGAATATATAATGGTAAATTAATAGTAATAATAATAATAATAATGAAATAATTGAATAATATACTTGAAATGTGAATTTCATCAGTTATAGGGTTAGGATCACACAATCATAAAGTTATAGAAGGTGTTTTTTCGGAAGGGACACTCAGAGATCATTTGTTCCAACTGCCCCATCCCTTCCTACATTTGTCTTTAGGTCAGATCACTCAAAGCCTCATCCATGACCTTGAACATTTTCCAGGTCATCCACAACTTCTCTGGGAAAACCTGTTCCAGTGTTTCATAATAGAAAATGTCTTCCTTATGTCCAATCTAAATGTACCCTCTTTCAATTTTAATCCACTGCCCCTCGTCCTGTCACCTCAGATTCTGGTAAAAAGTCTCTACCTTCTTCTTCAGCAATCCTTATATATAAGAAGGCCATAATAACGTCTCCCCAGAGCCTTCTCTTTTTAGTGCAATTCTCTTACCCTTTTTTCCCACAGGAGATGTGTTCAATAGGAGTACATGGTATACATTAACTTTATTTTTCTTTGCAACTAAGAAAAATCGAAAGACTGGTTTTTTCACGGCTAAGTTTTTGAGTTTAAATTAATAAATTGCCTCAGCTTTGAAGCATCTATATTGATAAAATAAACAAGAATGGGTGTTTCAAAGTTTAAATTCATCAACTATCCAGAAACACATGCACTGACAGTTAGAAACATCCCATGTTTGAGATGCTCAGGTCAGCCCTGGGTTGTTCAGATCTCTCATTCTTAAGGTAGATTCAGCAAATGTAGGAAATACTTCTCCATCAGTACTGGGCAGAATAAATACACCAGAGCTGGCAAATCAGCAAATCTGTATTTGAAAATATGTTCATTAACCAAACCAAGTGCTATCTGAACTAGGAAACCTTACATCTCTAAGGTCAGTGCTGAGCAGAGTGGCCAGCTGAAAATTTGTAACAGTGAAACGGTCTTTTTAATAATTTTAATTTAGCATTTATCCCAAAAAGAGAAAGCCTCTGTGATTCTGAAGGTCAATCAGATTAGACTTGGGTCATTAATATAGTACTTAAAAATTTAGTGGCTATGATTCATACTGTTGGAACAAAGAATAAATTAAATTAAATTAAATATGGAGGCTGCCTGAATTGATGAATCTGGAGCAAATTCACATTCAGCAATATTTTAATCTATAGTGGCAAATAAGACACAGGCTGAAAGCCCCAGGGCTTGGTGCTGATGAAAATGCTTGAAAGAGCTTAAAAAGGACTAATCAGCATTAGCAGGAAGATAAAACAGACCTTTCACTGGCTGTAGATCTGTCAGCAATGGGTGATTACTAACAGAGTTTGATTAAATTTTAAATCCATCCTTATTTAAGTTTTTTCCAAGTTCTGCTTCATGCAGTTCATGTTCCTTGACACTGTTTCTTAGAGGAGTGGAGAAGAGCCTGGAATACAGGCAAGGGATAACATGCCACCTTTTCTGGGGGGAGGGAATTGCCAAGTAACTCTTAACCACCAGATTTTCAGTTTCTGCTTTGGAAACATATCTTAAAAAAAAAAAAAAAAAAAGCTATCAAGACCTTGTCATCTAACTCTCAATTTTTGAATGGAATGTTTCAGGAAACTCAATTAGGCAACTGAATTGCAGTTTCAGAAATGAGTCCAGTTCAGTTGTGTGCTTTTGTTCATATGTCTGCTTGTAGTCTCTTTTAAAGGAAAATTTCAGATTTTCAGTCTTGGTCTTCAAACCTACTATGACTAGTAGAAATGGAAATGGTACTGGCATCAGCAATTTGGGCAAAAGAGGCAGGAAATGATACTTTCACAACAAAGAAATTCTGGTGATCTGGAAGTCAGCTAAGGTGAAAGAATTTGGTTGCATTTGAAGGACACACCATGTAACTCTGTTTCTGTAAAGAAATCATATTTTCTTTATGATTTAAAGTGGAGTTAAATTTAGTGTGTTTGCAGGTTATGGACAAAATCAAAGCATCCAAGTGATTAAAATTGAGTTGTTGCATATTGTTCCAGCATTGTTGTCCTGTTAGTCATGTTTTACACACAGCTGGGATAACTCAGTATGTAGAAATACACACCAATGTTGTCAAAGAGCAAATATTCATTTTCATGTGTGCCTCAAATTGTAAAGCCTGAGATTCCTTGTGCTTGGTAGGGCACGGTGAAGGAGATTTGGATTAGGGAAATGAAGAAAGCAAGAAAAAAAGAGAAAAAATTAGAAGGTATGCATTTGTAAGGCACAACATCCTTGGAAAAATGATGACCTGGGAAGAGAAGAAAGATTCAGAAATGAAACAGAAACGAAGAAGCAGAACTGTTGTGTGTGCACTGTGACTAAGAAGGCTTCCACTGGGAGTGAGAAGCCTCATTTCAATCAAAAAGTGGGGATCCTCCAATGCTCCTTCATTAACCTCTGTAACTCCTTCAACAAATATGCTGGAAGTCTTTTGTATCATTCCTCATTCTTTCCCTACCTAGTTCTTCCCCTTCCATACACTGGAATATTGTCTACCTTACTAAATAATATCAGCAGTGCAGTCACAGGCTATTTTCCCTGCCACAAGAAAAGAAAAAGAAGGAAAAAATTTCCATGTTTGTTTGACAAATTGACTGTTTGATAAAAATGCTGACAGCAGATGTTTCAGCCTCCTGATGGTGATACTTTAAATTTGAAAAGCTATTCAACCTAATATTACAAAGCAGTCTAATAATATAACATGTCCTGAATAATACAGAGATGGAACATACCACATTAATATAACTTCATTGTTAATGAACAATTTACTATTGAGAATGGTTCTGTTAGGATTTAGACATAAATTGTCTTGGGAGTACTGCTAAATTTCCCCACAATTAACCAAAATTTTTCTGTTGTTGTTGATGGATTCTGTCTGTCATGTAGCTGTTCTTTTCATACAGTAAAATAGAAAATTTCTATATTTGGAGACTAGGGACATAAACTGCTTTATATCATGCTGAATCCATTATGCCCTCAGCAGAAGAGCAGTGTGGTACAAACATGCTTATATGGGTACTGCTTATTTTTAAGAAAGGTCCTCTGATAATAAGAAATTCAGGCAAAGAACTTCTCCCATCATACTAATTACAATTTTTAGAATACTAATTAATTAAGAAACACCCAAGGCCAGAAATCTGGAAAATTGGAGAATCTCTCCCCTGTGCTTCCCACTGCTCCAATTTACAAGTCTGATGAAAAAAGGCCTGTGCAGGGCTTGCACAATTGAGTGCCTATCATGTAATTATCCATATCCTTCTGCTCTGCCAGTTACCTGTGTCCCTGCCTGTCCTGGATAATGGAGAACTAATTATTGTCTCTGCAATGAACTTCTCAGTTCCGCAGTCATCAGAGCCACAGAGAAGCTTATTCTTTTAATCTGCTTTCTCTTGCCTGGGCCAGGAAAACTCAATTCTTTCAAAAATGCATGTTCCAAATCACTTCTGACACTACCAAGCCCAAATCTCCTCCATGACAAGCCCCTTTATTTAATGTTTTAAGCTGGACACTGCACCTACCAAAGGCATTTCCAGAACAAAATGTGGTAACCCTTCCATGTAGCAACACTCTTAATACATGGGGAAGGTTTTCTGCCTTTACCCAACACTTTTGAAACATTTCTTCCCTTTCTGTTACTTTTTTTTTTTAATTTTTAAATTTATTTTTTTTTAAATTTACTACTGCCTGCAAAACTCCCAGGCAGTTATTCAAATTTTGCTTCCTTATTATAATTTTATTATGCATAGGCACACAACTTTTGTTATATGAGTTTCATCTGCCTGATTTTACAGCAATTTGTTGTTGATTTCTGACTCTCCACATAACTGCTCATACAACAAAAATGCATTCCTCTGTCATTACAGCATTTAGCAACAATGTGAACAACACCTGGAAAAGACCAGGTTGTCTTCCAGCTGATCAGACTGTCCCCAAATCTTCCATAGACCTCCATAAACCTGGGATGTGGCCTAATCTGACAAAAAATTATTAAAAATTGACTTAAATGCTGCTTTACAATCAGATGTGATTCTGCCTTATTGTAGTTTCAAGAAGAATTATCAGCCTAGTTTATCAGGAAAATTTCACACAGAACTGTTAAAAAGTCTTCCTGAAATCCAGGCAATTTTTCTCCTGTCTTTAGCAGATATGCTGCCTAAGAAAAGCACTGGGTATGATTTTTCACTTTGATACAAGTATGTTGTCCATTTTTAATGTTTTTATTATTCCCCAGACCCTTGTACACTGATTCATATCTTCCCAGTGTATTTCTGGGTAAGTAAGATCATTGGCTTGTAATTCCCAAGACAATTCCTGCCTTCACACAATGTACTTCTTCAGTTTACTGTGCTCTCTCCCTGACTTTCCCAACTTGGCTGTAACAGTCTGGAGTGCTTCATCTAGCTATTTACATTTCCTGACATGTATTTTATGTAATGTTTTCCTTTTGCTCTTACCTCAACTTGCCTATTTTTACTCTATCTCCATTCAAAATCACGCAAACATCCAACTTTCTTTTTTTTTTCTTTTTTAATCTATGCTTTTAAAGACACATCATAAATTGTTATGGTTTTTTATCAGATGAAATTGAATTTAGACAAACACCAATGTTATATTAGACTGCATGGAGTAGTAGGCCAGATACATTATCCTAAATATTACGGTAGTGACAAATGTTTAAAAGTAGAATGTAAAAAAAAAAAAGAAAAAAAAAGAAAGTTACAGATGGATAGTGGCCAAATACTATCCAACCTCCAGACAGGCAAAACCTGTTCCCTGTCTTCTTTCTTGCCCTTTTTCTTTGCTAAAGGTCACTCAGATGCTCACATCCAGCCAGAATCAGGACACAGAAGCATTTCTGGCATACTAATCCCTGCTGCTCTCCTTCCCTGCCCTGTTGCTCTCCTATTCATCTCATATAACCAAACTGCAGGCAACTGCTGACACAGTCAGCACACACAAAATTGCACCTGGAATCTTTTCCAAGAGCACAGGGCAAGGACATGTTTTGTCATGTGTTTGCCTTTTGGTCTAGCAAAGGGCACAGGGATCTAATTTCTGGAGCAGATCCACCCCTTTCAAGCATTTAAGGGGAAAAGCATCCAAAGGAGGAGGAAAGTAAAGGTTTTGTATGCTTAGTTGATGCAAACATCTTTGTTAAATCCCTTTCCTCCCTGCTATTATATACATAAATGATTAAGGGTTTGGCTGGAACTGAAAAATCGAGCCTTTACTTTCTGAGAAAATGTTCCTGGCAAACCCAAAGTGCAAATGGACAGCTAATGTAATTTGAGATATTGAAGGTCTATACTTACTTATTGTTCCACTTGCACATTTTTTCCACAGCTGTGTGTCAGTTATATATGACACACCTCACAGAACCCAGTAAGCTGAAAAGTTAGCACTGCTTTGTGGAAACTAATGACTCTTTTTAACTTTTGGAAATCATATGGCAGGATTATTTTTTGATAAGCAGTATGATTTGTGAAGGAGGAATTTTGACCTGATCTGGAAGTACTGGAAGAACACAGTTAAGGAGATTTCAAACTTTATCTGTAATACTTAGCTGTGTCATCTGCAAGGAGACACAGCTGATATTCCTTTAAAATCCATTTCTTCTCCTTATGCCAACAAAGGAAATGTCTTTCAAATGTCAAAAATCTGTCTGCACACTCTTGTATGCAGAACAAATACAGCAGCTGAAAGCCATTGATTTAGGGATGGACTAATTTCCCATTTTGCCTGGTTTGGCACTCTCCTACTGTAACCCCACCGGCTCAATTCACCAAAATTGAAGCTGAGCCAGTGACTAGGAACAGCCTGCACTGCGTCAAACCTAGACAAGAAATTACTTTAATACCACCTAGAACAACAGGAGGGTGCACCCACGGTGACTCTGCAGCCTCAAGGTTCTGCCACCATGTGATGTATTTGAGCACGACAGAACAGTAATTTAATTCTGGAAATCTGTGTGTTTTAAGTACATTGCCTTGAAGAATATTAAGCACAAAACCATTTATTTTACAGCATCTATCACACTGCCAAGGAGTTCCTGAGTAATTTTTTTTCAGAGAATTTAGAACAACCAGAAAAAATTTTTGCTCTCAAGTACCATATAGAAAAAAGTCAATAGTGAGATTGAGTGACAAAGATTAATTTCCAACAGCCATTGCCGAAAGCCAATAAACCTCAGTGAAATAGTTTACTTATCTTCCACAGGTTTTGAATGAAATCTGTCGGTCCCCTAGACAAATGAAATGGGGTTTTTTCTCTATTGTCTTGCTGTGGTTAGCATCTGAAACTAAAGAGGAAACTAAAGCATCTGAAACTAATTTAGGAAACTAAATTTCTACTGGTGCCATAATTCCTTTTTAAGATGGGAACTAAACTATTTTACTTAGATATCCTAGATTTAGTTAGATTTCCATTGTGTTCATGTGATTATTACTAGACTTTCATTCCTGAAGCACACTTACCACTGTTTCCTGAAAAAATACAGTTAATGACATTTTATGATTAATAATAGCAAAGCTTCATAATTAATTTTAGCAAAGATCAGATCTCCTCTAACACATTATTTTTATGGTGGAAAGAGTATTTAGCTTATTCATTCCGTGACTACAATGTCATTTATTGAGCAAGCGTTTATAATATATTGATATACCCAAGGTTACACTATCAAAGCCAGACTTGCTGTGTTAAATTATTTGTTGGCATCTTCCTTTTGTATGTTAGATTCTGCTACATTTGAACTTCATATCTATAAAATGTTCCTCAGGTAAGTGAAAAGTGTGAAATAAGACATAATTTAAAACATAACTGAAAAAAAACCCCTTTAAGATAACAAAGCACAGCGAATACACAATTTCCAGAGAAGTGTATATAAGAGAAAAAAGAATAATAAAAGGAAAAATGGGGGTCAATCAAAGAAATTGACACTTACAACCAAAAACTCTATTTTTTCCCCCAGTTTCTGCCCTTCTTGCTTCCCTGATGAGAAACAGTTGGCCTGAGAGAAAAACTCAGCCTACTTTAATCCTGGTAGTGATTGGGGCTTGTATCTTCAGGTTCCAGAAAAGTAGGGCAATGAACGGGCACTCTGTTGTATTTCTGCTACCACTTTTGAGCAAGTAACTCTCCCTGCCAGAGGATTTAGATTCCTCTCCATTCTTTTTCATTTGTGCTCACTTTTTGCTCACCTTTGAAATGCCACCCTGAAGTACATGAATACAACATTCACTGTGTATTCACTGATCTCTGAACTTCCTGGAGTATTTCTCTGATGGTTATTTTTTCAATCTTTCTCAATTTTCTTGTTTTTTAGGCTTCAAAGTAAAGTGCTCCTAACAGCAAACCCAAGTGCTACAATGAAAACAGTGAGTGAAATTTAAAATTCAACAGAATATTAGCCTAGAAAAGCTGTACAAGTGGTGTTGCACAACTGATTCGTAGAATCTCTACTGATAAAACAAACAAAGCCCTTGAAAACCAGCCACTTGACATGACAATAAAATGCAGTCAAAATTTCTACAGCAACCCAGTCTAGGTTACATAATGCACCCATAACAGGCAAGCTGGGCCTGATACTTGGATGTATTTATTGTTTAGATGCAGGAGGCAAAGAGCTGCCTTGATGAAAGTCAGGTTGTTTTATGCTCCCATATCTTTCCTCCCCCTATGAGGAGCAAATTTCACTCAAGAAGCAACAGGGGTCATGATGAGTAGAAACAGAAAATGCTGTTCCAAACACACAGATTCTGGTATTTCACTGGTCTGAAAACCACACGACAGTTTTAAAGCTGATTAAGGCAGGGGATTACAGTGTAAGGAAAATTAAAGGTAGGAATTTCAGCTATGTCAATCAGTTCTGTCCTCCAGGAGTCAACAGAACTATGTCAGCTCTGCAGCAGCAAAGGGACAAGATGAAATGTTTAGTAACACATTAAAACCTAGATTTCCCATAACCTCCAGAAGTCTGTCACAGAGCTGTCCAGCTTGACTTTTTCCCATGAGAACAATTCATTTTTGCAGATTGTTTATCGGGCAGGACAGCATTTCAGCCCGGCTCACAGAGGATGTGAGCAGTCACTGCCCTCAGAAGGGAATGTTCATTTTCAAATGATGAGAAAGCAGAGAAGAGGTGCCAGAAGGCAGTTCTTAAATAAGTTACAGGCTGTGAAGTGTGAAGTAAGACAAGTGACTTTTCAAAGTCTCAAATGTCATACGCTGAACATATGTCCTGTTATTTTTGTCTCTCTTACAGTGACTGCTGCAGCAGAATCACTGGCCTGGACTTGTTATCCATGTTGGAGAAGGGCAGGATCACTCTTCAGGACAAAGGTGTCCTGCCAGGACCACATGGCTTTAAGTGAGGGGACTTTCCTTTAGCAGCTGAATACCATTTCCATTCTTAACTACGTGAATAGAGCACAAGACTCCAAAATGCAGCAAATCTCCATCCCATGAGCTCCCTGCTTTTAAAGCTAAGTCAATTCCACATGTCAGTCCAATTAGGTATTTTTTAATAAGTTTTGGCCGAAAATTTGTAGTGACTATCAGAATTTATTCATGTTGTTTTCTGGAATTTCAGTGACTTTATAAAATTTAAAATATTACCTCTGCCAATGTACAGTAACTGCCAACCCTGATTTAGCAATTGAGCTTCCAGCATAAAAATGTAAGGCTACCCTTCATACCTACATGCAATAGCCCATTGAGTATTCAAGAGGAAAATTCAGGTTTGGCACTTTTGAAGTGGATGAAAATATTTCACCTCATGTAATATGCACTTTCAAAATCTGAAGCAATCCTACAGCCTCTGTTCAGCCCTGAAAAACCCAATTGTTATGAGCGGTGGATTAGGATGAATCTTTCTTCAGCATAATTCCATCGCTTCTCCAAAATTGCTTTCCAAGCTAGAATCAACCTTGACTCAATTTAGATCAAATGAGAGTTATAGACACTCATTGTCATGTGATCAGCAGCATTTGCAGTCCAAAGAAAGAGTCTCAACCAAATTCTTTTCCATTGTTGAGTAGCCTGATCGCTTCAGGTATCTAGGATACTATTTCCTAATTATAAATTATTAGAAAGGTCATATGCCAAATTAAAAGGTGGTGAGTGAAGGCACTATGAGGTGATATTTCATATTCATGAACATGAGCTAAACTTGTCTTGCCGATGCATAAAGCAGTAACCACTCTGAAAGGAGTAAGTAAAAGAAACACTCTGATCTAAAATTTCAGGCTCAGATAAAGACTTGAAATGTCCCAAATGAATCAAAGGGTCAGAGAGCACAGAGGCCTCCACAGTTTGTTTCCATGGCCTAATTGTCCCTCAGAGTACAGCTGTTCAGCTTTCAGCAAACCAGAAAAGAAGAAGCTTTCAGAGCAGCTGCACATTTGGGGAGTTCAGAATTATTCCCAAGATTTTTCATCCCTTTGGTTTAGAGGCCTTCCTTGGACATCTTTTCACTGCTCTAATGGGCTGGTGGGGAAAAGAAGAAGAGAAAAATCTTGAAACTTTTAAGGGTTTTTTGCTCTGCTGATGGTCTGTGGGAAAATCAGAAGACAATAGAGTGGCACTGGCATGAATGCCAGTGAAATATTGTTTCCCATGGTCTTCTGGGGGTTCAACGACCATACGGCTTTAGCAGAACATTGCTGCATCTCATGGCTGTTTGCTAAAAATTTACTGCTCCAGCAGCCACTTGCATGCTCTGACTTGCTTCCTCTTTCAAGCACAAATCTTATCAATCCATTATCTAATCATTACATAAATACTGGCTGTGTTAATTTATTCTAACCTTATGAAGCACTCTCTGGCTGAGAGTTTTTGAAGACTGTAATCCTGCAAAAGCTCTGCTGCAGATTGCCTGTGACTTAGTTAACTATGGGTGGGGTTTTTTTGTGTTGTTGGTTTTTCGGGGTTTTTTTTGTTTGTTTGTTTGGTTGGTTGGTTGGTTTTTGGGTTTTTTTTTTGTTTTATTTGGTGGTAGAAAATTAAATGATGCATCAGTTTAGAATGGAACAAGAACACAACACTGCTTTCAGAAAGTCAGCATAGTCCAGGGATGCAGCTTTTTGTTTCTGTTTGTGTTATTTTAGTAGTGACTCTGGAGTGTTGCTAATTTAAACAAGACGTTAACAAATTTGTTGAACACTTCACAACCCTTCTCAGAATTTTTCCTCTGATATATTACCCCTTGCACTTATTTCCCCCAAAAGAATTACTGGAAGCAGGATGCCTTAGCTGGAGAAAAATTGTTGTTGAATGTTTCTTATGCTGTCATAGGAAAGCCTAAACATATTTTTCTTTCATATTTTCTTAAAATAAATCAATGTAGTTCTCTATTAACCCTGAATCTGCACAACGTGTACTTGAACTGCTCTAGCACATCTTGCCATTTTCCTCTGAGACCTGAGTGAATAACACCTCAAAGTCTGAGCTGCTGTAAAATGAGCATTTAGGCTTTGGGTTGTTTGCATCTTAATATGCATACTGAATTCCAGTAAAACCTGGACATCTTAATAACTGAATCACAGGTAAAAATAAGGCCTCGAGAGATGTTTTTTTTTCCTTTATCCCTGCCCCTAGGCAGGATTATACCTAAACTATTCTTATCTTTGATAAAAAATTAAGTTAGTGGGACATTTTTGCTGGAGGCACAGTTTGTAAAAAGTACCTTCCAAGCCACCACACTTCTGTGAGCCTTCTGAATAAGTCCCTAGCAGTTTAGGAATAATTGTGCTGGTGTGAGTCAAGGGAACTGGATATGACATGGGAACTTGCTTGATTTCAGGCCCTTGTTTAAATTTATAGCCTGATCAAAGTAATGCTAAAAGGAGACAAGTTCTTTCTTGGGTATAATTGGTGCAGTTAATGGGTGAACAGGTAGTTTGCAAATATTCCACACCCGAAACTGATTTTTCCTTGTGTTTCATTTCCACATTAAGGCACGAGTCACAGTTTCCTTTCAGGTACTCAACATAAGTTTATCATTTTAAGCTAAAACTGTGACTTTTTGCAGGTGATCAATCCATAATACACTTCCCTCCATCATAAATTTGTATTTGTTTAGTTTCGGTTTTGTTTCCTAAAACCCACATCCTTATGATATTGTGCACATTTGGCCAGTGTGGACTATTTCAAAGTTATTAAGCCATTTTCTTTATTCATGGAGAATCTACAAATTTCAAATGAAATCATGTTCTCAGAAGAGAAATGGAAGACAATAGTAAGAAAGGAAGGAGTTAAATGTGTCCAATTAAAAATCTAGTCCTCAAAATCTCTTCTACAACAACCAAAATGCCCTTAGTGCTAATCAAAACACAAATTCCCAGTACTGGATTGATCCATGTCTTGCAGGAAGACAGCAGATCATACATAGCCCCATCTTTCCCTTTCAAAAACAAGAATAGCAGTGGCATCTTTGCAGCACCTTGCAGACATTTAATTCCTGTTTAATTTAATTACCAGGGCATGGTAAGTATTTTCCTCTCTCACAAATATGCTCCATGTACTGTGGCAGACCTCCTACAAGAGAAGGTACTAAGGAAATTATTTGTAAGCTACTTTAATTACTGCAGAAGTGGTATGAAACTAGGAGGTTGCTGAGCTCCTTTAGCTGGGTTTACTCTCCACACAGAGGTGGTGGACAGGAGCAGAATTCTCTTTGCTTGTAAACACCAAGGTCTATTTAGAGCCATCACACAGATCTCTGTTCTTTTCCCCAAATAGAATTTGGCAGATGCTGCAGTGAAAGTAATTCTCTTTCCTTCAAGCAGCCCTCGGGTTAAAGAGGTGAAATTATACAATGTTCCATTATGCTAAATACAATGCATTAAAAAGCTGCCAGGATCTACAAAGATGCACTTAAATTGTGCTTAATTGGACTGCCTCAATTGCACTTAAGGTAAACCTGGGGCTGCACTACAGAACCTTAGAGAATCTTGCTCTACAGCTCAGACCAAGCTTAAAGAAAATCACCTGGCACTTTCCCTGAAATATGGATATCTGTAAACACCCACCAACCAAAGCTCCTAAAAGGGCCAGTCACAAATGTGGGACTGAATTTTTGCACAGATTTACCCTTCTGTTTACATTCTGGAATAAGAGATTTTTAAGACAGACAGGTACCTGGGATTTGGTCACCACATTAGGGTTTCCACATTAAGGAAACCTAGGTAAAACCTGGGCCTTACTGGGAGTCCCAGATCAAGGTTTTAATTGCAATAAATAATTACACAGCTTTGGGGGGAGGGGGTAGAATTGCCTGGGAGAGGGGGAGGTTTTGTCTTTGCAGCTGCCAATGACAGCACAGCACTAAGTGTGCAATTGAGCTCCCAGAGCAAGTGGAAGGCACACGGGATGATGATTGGTCATTATGCTTTCCACCTCCAGGCAGACCCTGAAATTCCTATTTAACTGACCTGGCATGCCACAGCTAGGACGAAAATATGCTTACATAGAGTGTAAATAAGCACAGAAATAGTGAAATACAGCGTTCCTTTTGTCAGCAACTGCATCACGAATATACTTAAACAATAGCCCCTTTGAAATGTGGCTAATGCCTGAAGAGAAAAGGAGGAATGCAAGACCAAAATATCCGCCCACAACCTCAACAAACAGATAATTAAAATCATACTTGTTTACCATTACAAATTGGTCAACCTTTTTGTCTTGCTAAACCCCTACAGACTCCCACATGCTCTATTGTAAAGAGATATATTAGTTTAGATGGACTCAGTTCTGCTTCTCTTGAAATCAACACAAAAAGCTCCATTGCTTTCAGAGAGGGCAAAATTTCTACCTAAATCAGAACTACATATTCCAAAGTGTAATTTATGTGTGTGAATACATATCTATATCTATATCTATATCTATATCTATATCTATATCTATATCTATATCTATAGATATATATATCTGCACAAACACTCAGCCACATTCCACTGGTTTTGTATCCAAATAAATTTTGTTAATCCAAAACCACACTGTCCCTCAAGATAATGCTACAGGAACTCAGATATATATTGCACTTGGTGGTGCCCAGTGTAAGCATGAATGAGGTGCCTGAGGAAATTTAATTTAAATTTATTTATTTAATTTCTCTTCACAAATTGAAATCCACAAAGACATCCTAAACTTCCTCAACATGTTATTTTCTCATCTCTGAATGAACAAATTCATATGAACTGCAATTATACCTTAGAGATATCAAGAATTTACCTCTTTGAATATGTTTTTAAACAAAACCATGCCATGTAAGTACTGTGCAATTAATTCATAAATAATTCCCCCCTCTCAAAAAATTCTTCTGAATGTCAGTTCTGGGGGCATTAGTAACAAAAAAAGGGAGAAGTATTAGAAATAAAAATTGTGCATGAAATGTTTACATTCCCATTTTCTATAAAATCTGTAATGTAAATGTATAGTCTTGATCCAAAAGTTATTTTCCTACTGAGTTCTCAATTCTTGATTTTACACTGGTACAAAACAGCACAAGAAAATAATTAAAATAAAATGCTCCCATCTACTAAATTAAGGATTGTGAGGCTTCTATATTTCTGCTTATGCTGACCCAAATTTCAGGGACTTAGATTTTTTTGGTTCTATTTCTACATTTTGCTATCACCATGAAAGTAATTTCTTTTCTCACCTGAAATTCAGTTACTAAATCCAGGAATTGTAATCTTCTCATGGAAATTGTTTTAATGATTGTTTTTGTGTCTCCTGTGAAAGAAAAGTGAAAGCTGACAAAGATGTAATTTCAGGTTTTGAAGGGATAATTATAAAGAGTGTTCTACTTCTTTTCATATGCATTTAAAAATAAAACTTCTGTGTCCCAGAATAGTACAGTTACAGTCACAGAAGCCTTCTGCCCATGAGGTAAATGAGAAATATTACACCCAGTGGGATGGGTTTGGTAAAGCACACAGTTAGCTGGACAATCTCACAGCCTGTTTCAAAAAAACCTAGATATCTCATAAAACCAATGGTCTTTTGCAGTGTCACAACCAAAAGGGGAAAAAAAAATTGTAAATATCTATTTTATTAGAAAGATATTTTAGATTATGTGAAACATAATGGATGCTTTGAAAAATCATTTTATGAGTGCTCAGATCCTCATGGCATGGCAATACCCAATGGAATTAAAGCCCAACTGTTTAGCCCAGACTGATTTTCGGCACAGCACCTTGTGTGTACATCAGAGGTGTCTAGGATAATCCTTTCTCTCTTGGGTCTTCTGCAGCACATTGAAATTATGCTATTTTATATTATAACTATATATAGACATACTTATATATAAAATTATGGTTTAATATATAACTATATATAAAAAATAAAAATAAAAAATAAAATATAAATATAAAGCAACTATAACTATAACTATGAATATAACTATTCAGTAAATATAAAGTAGATGTAAGTGTGAATATAAATATGAATGTGAATATAAATGTGAATATATATTTATATATTTTATATATTTATATATTTATATTTATACATTTAATTAAAATAACCATATCTAACAATTTGATCAGCAACATCTTTCATGCACAATGCCCTTAGCAGGGGTGCCAATTCTAGTGACTAGAGTAGATGCATCATTGTTAGCGCACCCTTTAACCACTTTATAATCCCTTTTTTCCACCCTTTTATAATTCCTTTCCTTTTGATGTGGGTGTCACCTACAGCCTGTCCACACTGGAACTGCAGCTCCCACGGTTGTAACATGCTGCTGCTGCCAGACCTGCCTGGTTAACAGACCACCTTTTCTTCCAATATAATTTTAGAGCCTCATGGCAGTTTTTTATCTCTTGACAGCCCCTAAGAAGAGACAGCAACTGTTATGCAGCCAAAACAAGGCTCTACCTCTTAATAATGAAACATTTAGCAAGAAAACTGTCTTTCACTGCACTATTAGCCTCAGTATTCCT
>NW_005054552.1:100422-101989 GCF_000277835.1 Geospiza fortis | reverse complement strand
TACACACACACACACACACGAAAAAATTTAAAATATTATTTCCATGCCCAGTGCTTGTTCTCCTAATCAAAGTGGCTCCTGAAGGTGAATAGTCTGCTTTATTTCTCACAAAATAGTGCAATTTTTACACTCACTGCAAATACACTCACAATCCCACTGTGGACAATTATGTTGTCACTGAGATTTTAAAAGAAGATGTGATTATGAATTTGAAAGAGTAATGATTTTATGAGAATTACGATTTAAAAAGAACTATGATTTTTAAAAGAAGCTCTCTAATATTAGACATCTTGTGTGAATCTTTGCTCTGTGAGCCTGCACAGAAACCACCTCCCATCTGTTCACAAGCAAGAGGGAATCACTTCAGGCTGTGGCTTTCAGCCTCACAGATGTCTCAGCTCCTCTCCATCTCCCATGCATTGCTAAGGACATGATCACAATAGCTAGGCCAGTTAAGGAAAGATATTTTTGTTCTTGCCAGGTAACAAAAACCAAGTTCTGTTCTGTTTGGTGGAAATGAATCAGAAAGATGAGCAGAAACAAGAGGCATCACATCTCTGTGGAGTACATCCTGCAGGTAAAAACCTGGGAGAAAAGGGATGAGGAGTCAGAAATGCAGCTCCAAACAAGCACCCTGCAAGCAAGGCTGATGCCAGCTGACAAAGTGTCATGATTTATTTAAAATTTAACCCATGGGAAACAATACTCCAGAAGTGATGGTTTGCCAACAGAAGACACTGAGGGAACATCAATTTTCATGACGGAAAACAGTTCTTCAGAAATGTTTTGAGCTTTCATAACAATGAGGAGAACTGTCATGATTCAGCCCACACTCACTCATAGCTGGCAAAGCTGGTGAACACATTCAGCTCCAGTATTATATTATTTTGCTTTCGGGGAGAGTCTACTTGGAATTGAATATTTAATGAGTGCAGCCTCCTTTTTGGCTGATCAGAGGCATGTGTCTTTCCATTTGATTCAGCCACTGGTCTGCAGCACAACAATTCTAAAAGCAGATCAGAATGAAAAGGCAATATATGTTTATTCAAAATAAAATTTTTTATTTCAACCCTGTTATATTACCTCCTCAAAATGAATACTATAGATATATATAATAATAATATATTATAGATGTGTGTTAACTTAGTATAGGACTGGGGAGCATGGTGGTATTTTTTTCTTAATATTTTCTGCTTTGAAAAACTATTTCTTACCATTCATAAGTAATTCAAACCTCTCTTGCCTGAATATATTTTTAAAAATTGTTTGGCTACTGGCTGAAAAAGACTAGCCCAAAATTTTACCTTACTGTTAAGTTGTTTTCCCACCATTTTTGAGACAAATCTTACGCAATCAGTTTATCCTAAAAAACAAACAAACAAACAAACAAACAAAAGGCTGTTTTTGAGGAAAAAATATATTACTGGGCCCCACAAGCAAGGCAGTTCTGCTGACCTACATGCCACACCTATGTTAAACATGACACAAATGAATACTAAAAGGAGTAAGTCATAATTAGTGTGGCAATGGAGGGCATAGTGCCAGAGTTTGCTGAGGCCCTGGAGAT
>NW_005054552.1:52908-100408 GCF_000277835.1 Geospiza fortis | reverse complement strand
AGGACAGTGCCTACATGGAAACCAAATTTGAAAAGAAATGTCTCTCTGTGCAACTGGATTTGATCACAGGCTCCAAACTTAAATTTTGCACTTGCAACGTCATATCGTTATCTATAATTTTGAATCGACTGGGTTTGAAGTCCTACATAAGGGTATCCCAGTCTTCCAAATTCCCAGAAAATCAAAATGATTTTCACATTTCATAAGTCATAGGTAGAAGTGCAGTTTGTTAAAAAATCAAGTAAAAGATATCACAACCTAGAAAACTGCTGAGTACCCAGCATTTTGAAATTGATTATGCTTTTCAAAAACCTCAGGGTTTCAAAATAAGTATTCTGTGATGGATCAACACTGACATTGCCAAACAAAGGTGAATTGTGAGATAATAGACTTCCCTCCCACAGTCTCATAATTTCTGTCAGGAATCTGAAGTGACAGCATATTAAGAAAACTATTTCATGAGGCACTTTTTGACATTTAATAAACAGGCTGACAAATTCATAGCCTTGAAATCAAACAACATACAGCAGTATGAGTGCACAGAGCCTCTGTTCCATCAAAGGATTCTATGAATCCTACACAAAAGGGATTCAAAACCCACAGAGAATTCACGTGGGTTTATTAATTTATTACTAATTCAGTAGCATCACTAAAAATCCATAGATGAGGCAAAATTGGTGTCTAATATTTTTGATGTTCAACAAGATGTAACTGTAAACTTGCAACAGAAGACTTTACCGTGCCCTCAGGCTCTCCTGAGGTGAGTCACTTATCAAAATCCTGGCAGAGACAGTAAAGTCTTAACTTTTCCACTTGAGGCTGCAAGCCCACATGCCCCTTGGAATATTCCTTATGCCTGCCCATATCACCTGAGCTCCACCAAGCACATTTGGACAGAAACAGAGGGATGCTAACAGACTGCAAGCCCTCAGCAATATTGTTCTTCCCAGTGAATGCAGTGATGAAATCTCCCATCAATTCAACATGCTGGAATCCAGTTTTTGTGGCTTCTCTGGTGAAGAGATTAGCCTTGTTTTCATGGGACACAATGAGCTGCAGATGTCAGAGCGTTCAATATTTATTACCCCTGCTTTCCTCTGGCACCTTTTTACGCTTGTTCCAAGCTTGTCTGGGGGATTCTGGTGTATCTTTACTGTCATACCAAAGAGTCTTTCGGTGCAGTTATAGCTCCACTTCCACAGAAAGGAAGGGAAGTTTTCCTTCAGGAATGTCCTCTCACAAAAGTTTTAGTGGTCTGCCCGAGCTGATCATCATGATGCTCTAAAATAGATCCCAAATGTCCAAAGCAGCACCCACTATTCACAGTGTTTTGATCAATTTCTATCAAGAGAATGCTACCAGAACTGATAAGCCCTTTCACTTATCAGGGACACGAGATGCAAACCACCTGACAAGAGCCAATAATGATCCCAGCTCTGACATGAGATGGTATCTGTGACATACTGGCACAATCTGTGGCTCACAGGAGCAAGCAGATCAGCTGTAAGCTCAAGACTGGCATTGTAAATGGCATTTAGAGCCTAGAAGCATCATCCATCAAGTCTCTTTAGCATCTCTGATGAAACTTTTTCACAGAAAGTTCACTATTAGCCCTATTACATTACAAACATATTTACTTACAACATATTAGCTTACAAACATGTTTTTTTCCAACCTTGCTGTGTTTGAATCAGCACAATGAGCACTACTACAAAATTACAGCAGTACTGTAAAATCTGGATTATTTAGCTTCCTCTGACTAAACACAGAGAGATGGCTGAGAGACAATGGAAACTTTCAGATTTTGCTTACACATCTAAACTATACTTGAGCACATAAATCAAGATGCATGCAAAATTTATCTTGACCTCCCAAATAAAAAATGACACAGGAAAATCCAAAAATTCATGAAGAGTACAGATATGGCTGAAGTAACTAAAGAGTTTCACTGACTTCACTGGAAGCTGTACTTTTAAATATTAGAAAAACAGCTAACCTGCTATGGAATCCATTCTGAGCATCTGCAGTTTTAGGTCCGGAACATTAATGAAATAGTTACATCTCAGACTCTTTTATTCTCAAAAATTATGGCTATATTAATTAATTTTGTGTCTGACAAATGTGTTGCTCAGGGCTGTATACCCTAGTTCGTTTTTCCAATAAATGAATTCTATTTCTCTAATTAATTCATCCAGGTATTTTCTTAAGCTCGGGTTATGTTTCTACAGGTGATATATGAGCAAAGGCTAAAGAACTTTCATTTTTGCTGTTATTTATGATGTTAGCAATGAGAAACTGACTGTTTTCAAAGTGCTCCTCTTCCCACTTGATTTAGAGAGACAGTGCAAATTTTCTCTGTGAACCTAGAAAATAAAGGACAATTGCTAGGATTTCTGTCATGAGTGAAACTCACTATTTCTTAATTTTGATCTTCCAGTGCTGACTGTTTTCACTGAGGAGGCTCCAGCTGAGAACACATGGGCTGTGGGTCATAATTTAATGAGATCAAATAGGCCAAAAGTGACTCCAAAGTCAGGTTTAAAGTACTTTTAGCAGTTAAAAACCTGCAAAGACATCTGTGAATTGTTTTTACACACAGAAGACTGAGTTTAATAGATGTGTCTTTGAGACAGCAAAACTAAGTGAGCCATCATTACTTCTCCTTTTTACTTGTACCTCAGGAATTCCAACTCATAACTCTCTACTGCCCACCAGCATTTTCTGATTATTTTATTTTTTTGCCTTCAGAGACTTCCCTTCCCAGATGAAAAGACAGTAAGGAAGTGTTGATCTAAATGATCTACATCTCTCTGATGGACATACCTGTGATTAACTCTTGCTGATGGCTATGTAGAAAATAACTCAAATTGATGTGGTGTTAAATGGGATATCATAATTAGCATGCTTGCTTTCTTCTACCTTCTGCCTATGTGGAAACTCATCGATGAGATTCTTGTCCCCATTTTGAAATCCATGGAAAGCTTAAAATGTCTTAACAACCAAGAGAGACAGGTCACATAATTGCAGAAGCTTAGTTTCTTAGCTTAGGTTTCTACAACAGTCAGATGTGTTCAGCCAAAATTTAATCGCTCTCCAAGTGGCAAGGAGGAATTCTGCTTGTGAAATCTTGATTAAGCAATGTGTTAGCTCAGCAGACAACATTTTTTCCCCTGTGTCTCTCTCTAAAGAGAGATTTCTGCTGAGTGCGTGTGCTGGGCATGGTATTTTTCCATGTCTTCACTGCAAATTATAAGAATAAATAATTGCCTTGTTTTCCACCCTTTCCCACCCATTTCCACCCCTTTTTGGTTGACTTTACAGGGGTTTTGTTTGGATTTCAATGAATTAATACCTCACTGACTTCTACATTGTTAAACTGTACTACATTGTTCTTGCTAATTAATGTTTTCTTCCCCCAGATTCAAGGCAACAAGGCTGAAGTTCATTTTCAAAACAGAGAATTACATAACAGAAGATGCATGAAACCTGGGCAATTTATATAATTTTATGAAGAGCTAGTGTCTGAGTGTGGAGTTCTTTTGGTCACTTTGCTTTCCCGACCTCCTATAACACAGGAATCTCAAGGTTCCTAGCATGCAGGCTTCTTTTTACGGCAGTTGAAGCAAATATACAGTCTGAGCTAAAAAGGATCAGTGCTTTTACCCAGATTATAGGGAAAAAACATCACAGCTTTTAAATTCCTTGTTTTCATAGCCAAGTTTCCTAAATGACTAGAAAGAAATAAAGTAATAAAACCACTAAAATCTAGTGATGCAGAAGAAGAAACTTTCTGATTCACTTACTTAGGACAAAGCAACATTCACCTCCTTCCTCTTTTTTTAATGTCATCACGTCATGAACTTTTCACTATGAGGTTTTCAGCAGCTAAAAAACAACAGTTTACAGCTGCAAAACAGACTAAGCCTACCACAGAAAGTTCAAAATTCATTGGCTGTGGGCAAGAAAATACCATACATCAGTATCAGTGCTTTTACAGCACTGATATTAGTGCCTTTTCAACCTTTGAAAACATTTTTGACACAGTAATTTCACCAGTGGGCAAGGTTTTTCCTATGAACAGTCTCCTATTCAGACACAGCTGAAGAGCAGTCACTGCTCTTCCATTTCACTAACAAGTGTATTTATGAAAACTGTAAACACACCTTTGCAAAGCACCAACACATTACAGGCCCATAGATGGGCAGTGAGAGAACCACCCTGCATGAAGGTTAAAAGAAATCACCAAAAACTGTTGCTAATTTCAACAGGCAGAGGTCCCAGAAGGAATTATATTGCAGTCAAGCATCACTGCTTTTAGAAAGTAAAAAAATATTGAAGTGTTTAGAAAGTTATGGGTTCTGCTACACCAGGTTGTATATGTAGGGACACTGTAATTCAAAATTGTCACCTGTTTTTTGCAAACAGAGCAGAGATTTTTAAGTTTGTCCACCCATATGCCAATCTTGAGAAATAAATAGTCAAACTCTTAGAGAAGAATCCCAACATGATTTCTGATTGTTTTTTTACTCCAAGGTGCTTTGACTCTTCATTTTAATTTTGTGCTTTGGCACAGAAGAAGGCCAAGGTACCTAACCCATATATATCCTTACTCAAATTCACCAGTTTCATCCCTCCACGTGGCAAAATAAGCAAACTGAGAATGCTAGGATGGAGAATTTCCATCTTAGCCACACTAGGATTGAACCAAGTTTGCTTCTGGGACAATTTTACTGGCTTCAAAAGCTGCAAGAACCATACTTCCCCCCCCAAACTCTATTATTAAGCATGTGTATACATATGTGCCAAAAATTCTGCCTGGTTTTGATGACTGTGGACAAAATAATGATTTTCCCCTTCTGCTTTATCTCTGTAAGACTCACTTAACTTAGTAATAGCTGCAGAAAAAGGATGGTCTCATAATTAATTTTAGAGATTTAAAGACAGAAGGCGTAGCCAGCAAGAGACCCATACAGAGCACACTGCCTTGAAGAATATGCAGAATTCATCAAATACAAGGTTCTCTGCTAGAAATGGTTAGATAACTACAAATAGTTCACTAAATAAAATTAAGAATGTAAAGGGAAAGATAACATTTGACTTAAAATATATTTGTGCCCCTTTACCATCCTGTTGTACTTTCTGCCATCTGTATCACTATTCCTTGCCTAAAGCTCTCTTAGGATGACCTTCAGCATTGTCCAGTAGGACATGCATTGATTTTTTCCTTTTTTTTTTTTTCATCCTTTGTGAAAAAACGGATGTCCTGTTAAGTTTTTTTCTCCCTCAGTTTTCAGTCTGAGAAAGACAAGAGAAGGAAGGATGGTTTGGTTAGATAAGGACTCAATGTGAACAGAGTAGAGAATTTGCATAAATGTTTCAATCACAAAGAAGACATTTCATAGAAATTGTAACAAAAGCTAAAAAGCAGCTGAGGGAAGTTATCTGAAGACAAGCAAGGAGACCAGATTGAATGAGACAGGTAAGACTAAAAGAACTATTTTGAAAGAAGAATGAAATGGGAGAAGTTGTAATACAACAGCTAAGAGGAATGTTCTACATTTAACTGGAGCACACTGTAGCAATCAATGCTGAACAGGATCAAGCAAAAATCTCAACAGACAATTCTGAGAAAAAGGCACAGCAGAAGCACCATGTGTGATCAATAATAAACTTGTCTGCTAGTAGGCATAGGCAGAATGGCCTCATGCTTAACAAAACTCAACATTTTTCAAGACAGGGGAAGGAAAACACATTAATTAAAGCAATTAAGAAAGGTAGAGACCTAGTCACCTGTGGAGAATATTATGAGGATAAGTGAAAACAGCTACTGCATACAGAAAACAGATTCATCATTTCTATCCCTAAAACAACTGGGATTTGCACCACTATATTCATTTTCTATGAATAATCTAGCAACTGTTTGCAGCTTAGTGGGGCATCAGTCACTCCTTTCCCCCATGTACGTTCTTTCCTGTAAAAGTTATTACTCTGCCCACTGCATCATAGTTGTGTGCTCCAAATAATATCTCTTTAAATCATCACCTACAAAAACTGTCTAGCTTCGTGGTAATTTGAGACCAGCTATTGCAAAAAAATAATGGAGCATCCTTGTATAACAGAGAATACTCCTCACACAGAGGAGACAAGGATTCATTGCAGACAGGGCAAAAGAACAATAGACTCACTGTTGAAGAAAGGCATAAATAATTGACAACGTCTGCAAAGGGACTAAGTTCTCACAGGAACTGGCTTTTAGCCACTTGTAAATTAAGTGTGAAGCACACAGAAGTGGGCGGCAAACAAACCTGAAATGATTAGGCAAAAGAACAGCCAAACACAGGTCCCAGTGAGGCAGTCAGCAGATCAGCTCTACCAGCTCTAGCTGTACGTAGACTTAGAGCACAGCAGACTTTTTGTAAGAGTTTGTGAGATATAGGGCAGTACTTTTCATCTCCAGCTGGGCAAAGCCTGGTTCTGTTTAGTGGTACATATCCCACGGGATCTCTATATTCAGTTTGGTGTCTTCCTTCATACATGCAGTGTCCTAACACCATGCAAACCCCACCAGATCTCAAGACCCCAGAGCGTTTTTCTTCCAAGAGCTGGGCCTTGACTGGTCTCTACCACAAGGCACCATTTTCTGTGACCTTCATCACCCTTAAGCTGCAGCAAATTTGGGACTGTAATTTCTCCTAGAGCCTCTTCTGTTGATGTTATGGAAAAAAAAAATCAAACAACCAAGCAACTGTAAACCACTTCTGCATGTCTTAAGAAGATTCTCTCTTAAAAGCAGTGAACATCCCAAAACAACTTTTCTTCTCCTCAACTGCCTACTTTGAGTGGGTAGTTCCATGAACAAAGAACCAGACCACCCAAAATTTCAGTTTACACGCAGGTATCTGCCCATGCCATCCATGTTTCCCTCTGTCCTTCCAGGATTAAAGATGTTCTGCTAAGAATCAGAGACATCTGATGTTGTCCCAGCTCAAAAACAGCAATTCTGCTGTGAGTCAAAGACTTTGGCCAGCCACAGTCCATTGCAGCAGTGGTGGTGAGCTCTCATATCCTCCAGTTTACTAGAGGATACTTCCTTCTTACGCCCTTCTCTCAGATTTCCTAACTAACCCTCATCATCTCACAGAAACTCTCCCAGCTCTGGGGAACCTCACATGGGGTCAGTCAGTCAGTCAGTCAGTGTTTCCCTGCCACCCACACATCTCCCTTCCTCCCAGCTGGATAATGGCGTATCTTACCCTCTATTTGAGCATGCTTTGTTTTTTATTAGAAACCCTTTGTGTCACCTGGGTCTGTCTTTTAACGCTTTTCTGACTAGCGGCTGCTAAAATCAGCTTGAGTGCCAACATAGGCAGGCCAACTAGGGGATGAGGCCCAGACAGCTTGGATTTATGGCAGGTGGGTCCTGCTCAACTCATCTGGTCTCCTATGACAATATGATCCACCTAGGCGGTGAGGGAGAGGCTCTGGAGGTTTTATTAAAGTCTTTGGCACCTTTTCCCACAGGATTCTTATGGAGAAATTGGCTGCTCATGACTTGGAGAGCTCAAGTGTTCTCTGGGTAAAGAACTATCTGGATGGTTGGGCGGGAGAGTGGTGGGGAGCTGAGCGACATCCAGCAGGGACTGGGCACCCCTGGGGCTCCTCCGGAGTTTGTACTTGGGCCAGCCCTGTTTAATTCCTTCATTGAGGACCAGGGTGAGGGGATTGGCGCGGCGGCAGGAGCGGGGCAGGGCCCGGCCCTGTGCCGGCCCTGCTGAGGCCACACCTCGAGGGCTGCGGCACCTCTGGGCCCTCACACGGGGAATGGAGGGGCTGCAGCGTGGCCAGGGCAGGGAACGGAGCTGGGAAGGGAATGGAGCCCCGGGAGGGGCTGGGGGAGCTGGGAAGGGGCTCAGCCTGGAGCAAAGGAGGCTCAGGGGCCCTTGTGGCTCTGCACAGCTCCTGCCAGGAGGGCACAGCCAGGGGGTCGGGCTGTGCTCCAGGAACAGGGACAGGAGCAGAGGGAACGGCCTCAGGCTGGGCCAGGGCAGGTTTAGATTGGATAATTAGGGGAAATTTCTTTGCTGAAAGTGTGGTGAGGCATTGGAACATGCTGCCTGGGGAATCACCATTTCTGGAAATGTTTAAAACACATAGATGGGGCACTTGCGGATACAATTTAGTGGTGAAAATGGTAATGCTGAGTTAATGGTCTTTTCCAATCTTGACAATTCCATGAGTCTCTAATTCCAAGATGTGCCACTTGAGATAAAATGTTTGCAGGGAAGAAAATGCACTTACTGATGTCATAAAGTGGTTGGGTGGCAGTTCCTAACTCCCAGTGTGAACTTTTCCTTAAGATAAACCTTTAATGTAAGAGGCTTAGCATCCCTTCTTACTAACATGGCACAGGCAGTGTTGTGCACCTTGTGCATTCTCTGTCATCACCACTGCAGACAGGGTGTGCCAGAAACTGCTACCACAGAAGAAAACCCCACAAAACCCAATTCAAATAACCATCTGTGGTATGAAAAACATCTAACAATCTCACAGGCTTGTGTTTTAAAAGCTGGTATAGACTCTAAAGAGTGCTTGGTTAGCTTAAACTCTTCTGTAACAAAAAGAGCAGGAAACAGTCTCTCCTCCACTGAAAGGATACACCCAAAGAAATAGGAAGCAACCTCTATTCTTTCTAAAACAGCCTGTTCTACACGAGACAGTGCAGGACTTCTGTCACTTCAGTACCTTGCAGTTTTTTATCAAAAATATAAATAACCAGCAACTCTACTTATGCTGAGCTTCCATTTTACAAGAGCAGGTGGAGCTTAAAATGCTGCTTAGGCACTGGCAGGTTTCTGGTAATCAAAAGTAAATTTTTTTTCAGTGATGGAGGAGATCTCTCAGTGTAACCGCGTGGTTTCATGTGGTTTCTTCTTGTTGAGGTTGCTCTGTTACTCCTCACTCTTGGTTTTTTTGTGTGTGGGCATGTCATACTTCTGTTAGTATGTGTGAAATTGATAATTTCTCGTTTCTTTCTTTCTGGCTATGCTTCCCTGTCTTTCTGTTGCATTTTTTTCTCATGACAGAGAATTAACCCTATTCCTAAAAGCATCTTTGAGCAGAGGGCCTCTTCAGGGAGATCCAGTACACACTACCCAGTCAGGGAGAGACCTGTGGCAATCATGTACTGCTCCTTACATTTTGCACCCAGTAAAATGTGTGGTTTCAAATCAAGCAGCCTGCTGCCACCACACACAAATTTGCTTTGCACACTGCCATGCAACTCTTCCATAGCCTAAGTGGTCAGCTTTTCACTCTTTAGCAGAAATACATGTTTCTGAAGTGTAACTGACATGATTATCGTTATATTTTAATTCATTAATTAATGATGAACTAAGCCACCTTTATCATCACTACATGAGTAGGACTGCCAGGAAGGGTGATCAAACCAATCTGCATGAGCCAAAGACTTTTTCCTACATCCCTTCCATGTTCAGCCTACTGCCAAGAGTAATTTAGGTCAGAGTTACTCTGGTAAGCAACTGCACCAGTTTACACCAGTATATTTTTTTTTTGGTCTCATTCATTATCGAAACCTTGAACTGAATGGTAAATAAAGCCAGATTTACTGCATTTACTGAAATTGCCACACTTCTGATGTAATAGTTTGGGCTTGAATATGGAATTTTCTGCTCAGGAAAGACTGAAGTTTAGTTAGTCTTGTAAATGTCAAAAGCTGGCAAAGAAATTCTATCTGTATGGGAGCATTAAATAGCCTATAGCTGCAGTCCAGATGTGCCATGATTTGTTTTACACTGTAAGGAGAGGCTGAAAACCAGGGAGATCATGAGGAGAAATCTCCCAGTAATAGCACATATACAACCCTACCATCCTGGACAGTGTACTTAACTGTTGCAGCAGCTACCTTTGTCCCTGACACCAAGGTTCCCCTATAAGAATTTTGTTTTACCTCATCCTCAATAAAGCTTAAAAAGACAATAGAAAGCCCAGCATGAACTCCGATTACAGGAAATGAATGTTCAGAGAAAGTGCTGAACCAAAGCTATTTTCCACGGCACAGCTCTCCTCCCTCCTGAGGTCAGTGGCAGGAGTGAAGTGCCTGCCTTGTCCTCCTGGCTGCTTTGGTGTCCTGTCACAGAACCACAGAATATACTGGGTTGGAGGAGAGCCACAAGGATCCTTGAGTCCAGCTCCTGACCCTGCATCCCCAAGAATCCCCACGTGCCCAAAAACATTGTCCAGAAGCTTCTTGAACTCTGTCAGACTGGTGCTGGGACCACTTCCCTGGGGAGCCTGTTCCAGTGGCCAAACACCCTCTGGGGGAAGAACCTTCTCCTAATATCCAATCTAAACCTTTCCTGACACAACTTCGGCTATTCCTTGGTCACCACGGAGCACAGATCAGTGCCTGCCCCTCCTGTTCCCCTCATGAGGAAGCTGCAGAGCTGCACTGAGGCCTCCCCTCACTCTCCTCCATCTCAACACACCCAGTGCCCTCAGCTGCTCCTCATGGAGCTTCCCCTCAAGGCCCTGCACCATCCCCATGGCCTCCTTTGCACACTCTGACAGTTTAATGCCTTTTTAATGTTGTGGTGCTGGAACTGCACCAATATTCCAGGTGAGGCCGCCCCGGCCCAGAGCAGAGCAGGACAATCCCTGCCTGGCCCGGCCGGCCATGCTGGGCCTGGTGTCCCCAGGACAGGGATGTCCCTGCTGGCTCCAGGGCACTGCCACCGACCAGGACCCCTGTCCCTTTCCCTGGCACTGCTTCCCAGCCTCTCATTCCCCAGTCTGTTCATGCATCCGGGCTTGCACCATCCCAGGGGCACAATCCCAAACCTTCCCTTGTTGAACTGCACTTGGTCTGCCTTTGCTCAGTCCCCACCTGAGTAATCCTGACCTGTCCCTGCAGGCCTTCCCTCCCACTCTCTGGGCCTTATTTTCAAGCTCATCCTTCCACTAGCAATGGGCACTGAGGAGCATGACTGTGATAACAACTGTGAGCCTCCTGGGCCTGATCCAGGCCTGACATGTTTGATTCATGGCGCTTCCTGGGCTCAGGAGGATTAAGCAGGCGTGCAGGCTCTCAGCATTTTCCTCATAGCCTCGAGAGGAAGGTGTGTGCCTGGCACAGCTGATGCAGCGTTGCATAGGATGTGTCAGCTACTGACAGATAAAACTGCTCCTCGGGGCTCTAAAGAGCTGTGGAGAAATCGAGCCAGTCTAGCTGCATTTCTGTCCACCAGAGTTGACACCAGTGGATCACACTATTGGGAAGATGCAAAACAAGTCTTAAATAAGCAATGTTATCCACCTCAGGTTCAGTTCGAACTGTGGTAAGCATTAAAAAGCAGGCTCAGGAACTCCTTAGCCAGATGTTGTGGTAGAAAAGAAAAGGGAAGCCAGCAGGGATCCAAATATATGTCTTAAAATACTTCTGGCTCTAGAGGATAAATCTTGAGTTGTTTATATATCCTGGTAAGGAGTCAGCCATGTCATAACAAGGTCACAGAACAGTCTCTGACATTTATACCAAGTGAGGTGAGCACTTCCTCAGGAATCAGCTGGGAAATAGTTGAAGCAGTCTCACATATGTTAACACTGTGTATTTGGTTTTATCAAAGCCTGCTGCAATCCCAAATATAGTCCCAAAGTCAGAATAATTTGTAAAATTTTTAAATCTAGCATTGTGATGACTGAAAGTTGGGCAACTTACCAAATTTATAGGCTAGTGATTATATTTTTCAGTCCTTATACAATATTCTAAATATAGACATTAATAACACAAAACTCCCCTCACTGAGCTTATTGGTTAATTTCAGTTTCAATTTTACATTATCTGATTATTATGGGTATATCTAGCACCCTCATATCTTGCAGATGTCAATTATTATCATTATAATGTGGAGAAGAAACACATGAATTAAATCTACAGCACAAGATGAAGTAGATAAATGGATCAGATACACTGGAAATTTTTACATCTTGTTTTCCAAGTTACCATGAATGTCAAAAGATCTGTTTATTTATAACTTTTTAAAAGTAGGAAAAAGCAGATTCTTGGGTATACAAAATAACTCAAAGTAACTGCCTGAATATTACTAATAATGAGGTTACCAAAAGTTTAATACTTATAGGGAAATTATAGTAAACACTTCAAGTACTGCAGTATGTCTGCCCATTACTTGTAATACACAGATTTAATTCTATTTTTAGTGGGAGCGGAGGAGAAAAAACACTTCACTAACTAAACACTTTATTACAGTTTTTAAAACCTCACATGCAGAAATTAAATCAATGTTCATACAAGTACTCACAAAAGGTCACAGTTATTATCCTGCTTACATTGTGGAGCTACCAGCTTTTGGGACATAAATAGGTTATCAATACAGTGTGAAAAAAATCCATTTTTCCCATCATCCTTCCAGGCCATTCTTCTCTCCCAAGGGCTTTGACCAATTTGGCTTTATTTTTATGACAGATCTTCTTAAAAGTCTTCTGAAAACTGTATAATCAAACAGAATCATCTAATGGTGAAGGAGCTGAGACTCTCCTGCTGCCAGTCCATCAGCAGAAACCCCAGGGATAAATGAACACTTCACGTTCAAGCCATGACCATCCCATCTGAGCCACCTGAAATGTCTCATTGTGGCTGATCACACAGAATGCTTTTCATCTGCCCCACACACTTTCCAGGCAGAATTATTACAGTAGAAAATGTTCAGCTTGGAGTTAATTTTATACTGTACTTCAGCTGAACCAGATATGATAAATAAGGGTGATGCATCAGAAGAGGGTCAGAGGAAAAACAAGCTGTACTCTGAACTGAATAGCTCTTGGTATGTTAGACAAGAACAATTTCCACAAATGATGAGTTTTTTTTCCTGTATGATTTTTACTGGCATGCTGAAAGATGCAGATGAATTGCCTGAAATGGTCTCTGCTGCATCTGGATTAAGTCCACTAATTAAAGACAAAATAGAAATAGCTGCTTCTTTAATTTTTTAGGTTTTTTTCATCTTACATTCAATTTAGCATTGCAATGAAGCATCAAGGGCAGCTCTATGTTCCTGCAGGCTTAGGTCAGATAAGAGCAAACTGGTTCACTTTTTCTGGGTTAGGGTCTCACATTGAATGTCTGCAGTTGCTCCCTGCCACTTCACCCCTCTGTGATGAACACTGTATGCAGAGCACAAGAGTCAGTATTTGCCTCTGGCTCTGTTTTTATCATTGCCTCATGCACATGCCAGATTAGGTTTTTTGTTTCTTTCCCAAAGTATTTCTCTTTTTGATTCATGCTGCTTCTGATAGATTTTGACTTAAGTTGGCAGTTTGTACTGTGTGTCACTCTCTGGTAGATCTATGAACCTGTCTGCAGTTTATTTATATACAGCTAGTAAAAACAAACAACCAAGTAATTGCTTCTTTACATTTTACAAGGTGCAAAAGAGCTTGCTTGATCTGGTCTTTAAAGTTGGAAGAAATGTTTTTTTGTCCTAACAATAGTGCTCAACTTCTTCCAAGTTACACAAAACCCTAGTTTTAATTATCAAGCACCCATTGTTGCAAGCCATTAGTTTGTACTGTCCTTGGATTCTTCATCGAGCACAGAGTCAAATTTTGTTTTATTGTGCACAATCCAAAGGAACAGATGTGTGGACAAAAAGAAGAGTGTCAGTGATCACATCTCTGTGATAACCTCAGTAGAAAACACACTGGTTGCCTCACCATACAAAAGCCCTCCATGATAAACATTTTGGCACTACTAAGAGCAACTCTTGACCATTTTTGAGAAGGTAGGCAATTCTATTTGAAAGAAAAGTGGTGCTTTCATAGGTTCCCTCTTAGGTTTTGTACATGCTATGACTTTTGGGTTTGTAATGCCCAGCATGTTCAGCTCTGAATCGACAGGAGACAGGGTTTCAGTGGGCAGGAGGTGCATTTTGTCTGCTAACCACTCTGTGAAAATTCCCTTATGTGCTCTCACCTCCACACCCCCAACCCCCAATGGGATTGCAATCTCTAAAAACATATTTTGCATTCAGTGTGGCAGAGCCTGAAGCTGAGGACACTCAGACTCAGCTGCACAGAACTGACCTTAGGTGAACTTACTCTGCCCATAATGTACCAGTGAAAATCAGATGTGGGCCTGGAAGAAGCAAAGTCAAAGTACAGATCCTACGTGCTTGTCTTGATTTTGCAACTTGAAAGCTATGAAATTGTTCTGGATCAATAAAAACAAAATAAACTTGATTGAATTACATACATCAACAGCTCACACGTCATGAACAAACAACATTCTCTTAGCAACTTCTGCTTTGCAGTGTATTTGTTTGGCTATTCATCTTCCTGTATCATCATTCTACTGAGATGAGATTTTCTTTTCTATGGAAGGCTTATAGATTGCAAAATAACTTTCCCAGAGAAATAATTACTTTTCACAAGTAATGAGACAGAAGGTGAGTCCTAACTGAGACAACTTCCTTTGACCCTGCTCTCGAATTTGGGAATGGTTTGAGAAATAGGCACCTCTTTCTCTTCCCATCCTATTCCAAATTGTTGAAAGAAAAATAACAGAAAATGACAGCTTTTAAAAAAATATTTCTATATGTTCTTGTTTTCTCTGCAACAAGAGAGGAAGAAAAAAAAAAACAAAGGAAAAGAATACTGGGGATCTGTATAGGGAAAAGAAAAAACATGAGTTCTCTAAAAACTGAGGTATGTGGACCTAACCTAAAGCAATACAATGTAAGCAGAGTGGATGAGCTGAAACCCTATATCTAGATAAATAAAACCAGGAAACCTGTCCAAAAGTCTCTGGTATACTCAGTATTTGAAATAGATATCAGACAGAGTGAGGAAAACAGCTTCATTATTACTTCTGGGTGGGTTTGCATTTCAACAGCCACAATGATTTGTCACTAATCCTTGCTCTCAAAAGCTGGCTCCTGAAATGAAAAGGTGTGGAGGCAACACTCATCAAACCAGGACATGGGAGACTGTCCTGTTGTCTGTGGAAAAGGTCAGTTCTGCCATGGGTTGCTACATAATACCTTGGCATTTTATAGCTTTAATGTTGTTGGAGACAAAATGGTCTAAACACATCAGGCAGAGTATAGGGAGAAGTAATAAGCTATAGTAGTATGAGGAATATAGTTAGGTATTCAGGTAATTTGAAAAAATTTACCAGATGGCTTTATGAAGGGGAAGTGAACTGTAGATCAGTATCGTTCCAGTATTAAGAAAAGAACTATTCTTGCATGCCCAAGGAACCATTGAAATTGATTGCAGAAAAGGGCTTTTTATTCTGGCCCTGTATTTCTGTCTGATTTTTTTTTTCTTTTTTTTCTTTCTTTCTTTTTTTTTTTGTCAGAGTAGAGTTTGGAACAGATAATGACTAAAAAGAGGATTTGAAAGGGGCTTTAAATAAAAGGAAATATATAATTTTCCTATTTTCCTATCTTCCATTACTCAATCATCAAATTATTCTTCTTATACTTCTCCACAAAAAGAAAAAACAAGAAAATTAGGCTACCTGCAATCAGCTCTCTGTTTTTTTAATTTGAAAATCTGCAGATGAAAATTTCAAAGAGACAATCCCCCTACTATATTAAATCGGCCCATGTGAAAGAAACCCCCAGAAATTAACCTCCGTGAGGGCAGACTTCAGGCAGCTGATCTGCTTCCAGTGTGATTGCAAGAAAATGCACTTGGAATGACTGAGTAGTGTTGCTGTGAAGAAAAAACCATCAAGCCAGCAGTGTGCCCTTGTGGTGAAGGCAGCCAAGCACATCCTGGGCCCTCATGCAGGTCCAGGGAGAATTCTCTGCTCAGCACTGGGGAGAGCAAATCTGGTGAGCTGAGTGACTTGATGTGTTTATCGACAACCTCTACTAATGCTGATACTAATGTGCAGACAGAAAAAAAATCCTGTATTCACCTCTAATGTTGATGCATCCTTGTAATGCTAGTATAACACACACTTCCCAGACACCTCCCAAGAGAATTAGGAGCAAGGACTTTTTACTCTGGGAGTTACATGGGCCGTGACAAGTGCTACAGGGAGATTTTTGTCTCCCAGTTTATAAAATTTGAGTGTGAACTCTGTATCTTGGATATCAGTACCAAGTGTCTGACAAGGAGCCTAGCAAGGACTAGTATTCAGAGCTGAGACAAAACATGCTGTACCTGGGCTACTAGAAATCTTGTTACTCCACATTTTAGTTGTAAATAATTATTTCCTAAACACATTGGAGACATCCTGGTCTTGATATACTGCTGTAGATGGCATTTCTGCTTTATCCTTTTCTTTCAGGCAAGAAGTTTCTCCATCTGTGTTGATCTTGAGGATATATTTAGCAAATTGTGGTTCTGTTTATTATTTGTGTGCCTGCTGCTGTGTAACCAGCAGCACACACATCGATCACTGAAATTCCCCAGAACTTTATATTGTGCTCAACTCAAACCTTTCATTTTCATTAATCTGTACACAAGCATTATGCTACTTTAATAACACCCATTTTCTATACAGTCCAGAGAGAAGCTCAGAAAAGCTGAGAGCATTGCATCATACGGTAAACTGACACTGTATTAAAATAATTGCCAGTGAGATATGTAGGGCCAACACACCAGAGTACCTCAGGGAAATAAGCTGCATTTTTGTGCAAAACTCACTCAGGGTGGATTAATGGATGTGATTTCACATTAAAGGAAGTGATTTTTCCATGTTTACAGTAAGAACTACAATGACTAAAAAGAATAATCTTGATCAGGTAGCCTGTAAACTACAGGGGAAATGAAAGATGACATGAAAATCACAGCTCTTCAACAGATTTAAAGCTCTGATTTTATATTTTGTTACTTGGGCCATGGCAGTATGCCTTCTTGCTTGATTACATCTGACAATGACCCTTCCTGGGAGAAGAAAAGCTTTGGCAACAGGCAGATAGAACTTGGAACCCTAAACGGAAGAAAAAACTACAGGGAAAAAAAAAGTGCTAAGACATAAAACTCTACCTGAGGCAAAACACGCTGAAATGACAAGGTAAGAGGAGAAAAAAAGTTGCTTTGTGCCAATCAAGTTTAAGAAAGAAAAGCAGCAATGTGCAGTGCACAGGCACATTGGATATCTGGCATCAGGAAATCCAGATAGTAAACAGAGGAGGAATCTCTTTTTTACACAACTGCCCCATGCACAGTAATGCTTTGTGGTCACTGCTTTCTGGTTATGCAACTTTGCTGTTCACCATAAAAGACAAAACACAGAAAATACCAGCAAGATGTTTTTTGAGGTGGTTAAACTTTGCACAAGTGAGATTTTTTTTAATCTATCCAAATTGATTAGAAAGCATTAATAAAAATGTTCCAAAAACCTCAAATTGAGATTCTATAGAAAAAAGGATAATTTTCAAGTTGTAGAAAACCTGTCCAAAGCAAGAATAAATAAAAAAAGCAAAGCAAAAAATCCAACCATCTCATTCGGTTGCAAAGCCTAATCAAAATAGTGATAGAATACAGAAGTGGTGGTATCAATGGTAATGCCTGCTTTATGAGACTAAAGGAGCAGCCAAACATCATGAATAAAGATATATTCTGCTAAATCTGAAAGCTTGTAAAAGCATACTGTCACCATGGCAACTCTGGCATTTATAGGAACTGTTAGAGCTTAACAACCAGTGACATTGCTCCTAAAATAAAAAAGAGATAAAAAATTAAAAATTGACCATAGAAATGATTATAAGTCTTCTTTGTCTCTGCTGCCTTGAGAAAGACCTTTCACTCCTTGCTGCTCCTTCTCCACCATGAAGATGACGATGCAGATGTTTAAGGGCATGATGGGGATTGTTCATTGATGCGCCAAGAGGGGAAAATAGAGAAATTGCTTTGGTGTCAGCTGCTTTAGAGCTATGCCAGAAAAGAAGAGGAGCCCTGGCAGCTTCACATGTCAATGCTGCAGAAATTTCACCAAATCTGTCTATTAAAAGAATCCAAAACTCTGCAGCAGAACTCCAGAAGCACTGAAAACAGGATGTGCAAGGTGGAAAACCAATAGCTTTATTTTAACACAGACAACATCAGTGTGAATAGAACACTTGCCATAAGCACAGACATATGACTAAGCATATTTAAATAAACAAGGGTAGAAAAAAATTAGATTCTGTGTTGAAGAAAATTCAGGTCACTGCCACAATCCTAGTCTTGCTGTAGATCAAAGGTTTTTGTCTCCTTCTATGCAGTTTGTGGGGGTCTGTGGGCTGCTTCTCTGTGGTCATTGACATGGGCAAGTTTGCTGATTTTTGAGCCAAATTTAATATAAAGTCCTATCAAACAGTCTCCAGATCAGAGAAGAAGTTACAATTCCTTAGCTAGACTCCTTGAAATTACCCCATGAGATCACAACTCATGTGGGTAGGTCTAATACCTCTCTGTGGGGCTCTGAATCTGCAAAATCCTTGTGTGCCCATCCCAATGGGCTCACAGGCCAGGCAGCCACACTTCAGGTACCTCCAGGCCTCCTTTGGTGGCTGTATGTGGTAAAAGATCATTAATTTGATCATAAATTGATCAAAAGATCATAATGCTTCATGGGCCACTTTGTCAAAATTAAGCATTACACATTGTCTCAAAGTTCACATCAGAAAAATTCACAAAAAAACCCCAAATAAGACAAATAAGTTCACAAAAAATACAAATAAGACACATTTTTGATTAATATTTCCTTTAATTCACAAAAAACCCTCTTTTTGGAAACATTATTTAAGCCCATTCAACCTCACAAACCCCGTCTCTGGTTTCTAGAGAAGTTTGCCTTGCTGACAGCTGCATCAGTCAACTGATGGGTTATTTTTCTCTCCCAGTCAGCTGTTAATGATGGATCCTTCCTTTAACAGAGAGCTCAGATCCTGCCAGTTGTGTGGCAAAGGGTGGGTGCACTTCCCTGAAGGTCCAACACCTGCCCATCAGTAATCCCTGCGTGGTTCTGGCAGGGAGATGTGGATTTCTGTGTGTCATTCCTGGCACGTGAGCTGCTCTGGAGTCGGCTCATGCCCACACACGTTGTACCCAGACCTCTCGTTGTGTGTGAGACAGAGAAAAATCAAATTGCTCTCTCTGCAGGAGAGAAATACGGAACCATGGGTCAAGGTCCTTGTGAGGACACCTGAGAACAAGACAATGCCATAAATCTACCAAAAAAGTGAGAAGCGGAGGAGGATGGCACCATAAATCCACCAAGAAAGGAGATAAAGCAGGAAAAGGATGTTGATAAGAACAACCAAGAATTTGGGTTCAACTTTTGTGCTAACCTGTAGCCATTGTCACAGCCAAGCTCACACCCACTGGCTGTAGATGCTCCTTAGTCACATAATCCCCTTCCAGACAGAGCATGAGGGCTAAAATCAGTACTATTTAAATGAAGGTGAGAAAATATTTAGCCAATGAATGCAGTTTAATATTGTTCTCTGCAGGGGAGATGTTGATCAGTCACTGTTTGAAGGGTGTAAAAGTGGGGAGCTGGCATGCAGAGAGGGGGCTGCTCTGTGGATTTACCCCAGCACACATCTCTGAGCAGGGAGTAAACAAATATTTCTTCTTCATCAATGTATTATCCATCTATCTATCTATCTATCTATCTATCTATCTATCTATCTATCTATCTATCTATCTAGCATCTATCTATCTATCTATCTATCTATCTATCTATCTATCTATCTATCTTTATCTATCTACTTATCTTCTTGCACTCTGGGTACAACCCATTTTTGGGACAACACTGACTGCAGCACAGAGGCAGCATCAGGGCTGTTCCCACACACACCCCCCAGACGTCACTGAGAACACAATCCCCTCTCAGCTCCCTGCTGTCAGTCCAGCACTTTCATTTAAAGGTCATGGCTGAGATATAAAACTCTTGAAATCCTCACTGGAGTAAAAGAGCTTTGCTCCCTGGTGCCTTCCAATAAAGAGTTTTAGCCTGTCCTTATTTGGCCTTATCTCTCCAGGGTGAGTGTAACCCTTTCACTTGAACTCCTTGTACTGACACAGAGGAAACTTAACATAAATGTGGCATTTAAAAAAGAAATAAATAAAAATATAACACACATTCCCTCCAATTCTGCAGCATTTTTGCTTTAATTACATCAAGAAATTTTAATTCCAAAAAGAATTTTTAAAGGTTGCACAGGATTTTCTACAGAAATTGATAGAATAAACAAAAGCCCATAGCAGAGTGATGCAGAGCTGCCTGAGCACAGCTGCATTAGCACAAAAGCCCTCCCTTTCCAATCTTATTAATATTTCAGTCTTTCCAAGCTAATACATATCCTTGTGAGACGTAATGATGTGCCAGAGACTCCTCTGAGGGCTGGAATAATAATCTTTCTATTCAAAGTCTGGTCTGGTTTCTCAAGAAGAGAAAAGAGAAAGTGAAGTGTCATGAGACTGAATCACCATCATGTTTTCAGAAAGCTTCTGCTAGACTTTGGGAGTGTGATGGAAAATTTCTTTGCTGCAGTGGGGGAACTGGTGTGAATTTCCTATCTTTGCTACAGTCAATTTAGCATTATCCACAGATACACTGGCTTGAAGTGACTGCCCAGCAGTATTAAATTACCCTTAATAGACTGCCTTATCCCAGTAGTTTACAAAAATATCTCCTTAGGATGCTTCCAAACATACCAGAGATGCTGGCCAGCCAAGTTCTCCAAAACAGTCCTCAGTTAGCAACTTCCATACTCCACGTAAGAATCAAATTGCTTCACTTGGCCATTTGTTCCACTTGTTCCACATCTCCTCGATCCGAGTCACCACCTCCCCCTTTGGGGTGCTATTATAAGGAAATGTCTTTCTCTTTTAAAAGAAAACATTTATGGAGCCCTCAAATAAACAGAATCTGACACAGGAGAGAAATCCCAGGCGAGTGGGAGAAACGCTGTTACTGCTCCTTCATAAATATTGTCAACACATGGCTTTAGGCAGGGTTTAGTGTGCCAACAGGAACATTTCTTGTACACCACACTGTCACTGCCTTTGGGAAATCATCTGAAAGCTTGGCTTTGCTATGATCTGGGCACCCTGGCACCAACGGAGATGCAGATGGTGCCAGTACCTCCTGGCTCCTTGAGAAGGTGGCTGTGTTCTTGTCCCCTCCTGCCCAGGTTGCCTCCTGCCAAAGGTCATCACCCCCGCAACGAGCTGTGCTCGAATTTCAGCAGTGACAAGTCACAGCCCAGCTCCTTTATGTGAGCTCGTCGTGGAGCTGTGTTTGGGGTCTGGTTGCCCTGCTGTGAACTGTGATAGCCATCGGTGAGAGCCACCCCTCCTTCCACTGGCTCTGCCACAAATAGCAGCAACCTTTACCCCATGGACAGGACATGCAGCAAAGGGAAAATAAATAACTCCAAGTGCCACAGCTAGAGCCAGAGCCTCGGCTGGGATGAGTCAGCACAGCCCCAGCTGTACCAGCTACAGGGCTGGCTGTGATTCTCCCCTTGCAGACTGCCAGCCAAAGCACAAAGGAAAACCTCCCAACTGCTTGGCGTTATTAGGGGATGAGCGAAATCCAAAACTTTGCCTGAAAACAGGCAGCATGTGCCTTCCCTCCCTCTTCACGATGTTTAAGAAGCCTGGCATCACTGGGAGCTTCTTCAAGACTCATCTGTGTGCAGAGTGTGGTTTTTTTTCCCTTCTGGCAGGACAAGAGATGCTGTTACTGTTATAGTGTTCCAATGCTGCTCAACAATTCTTGCAAATACTCACTTGGACTGCAAGTAGATCTACTAAATTTTAAGGAATCTTTAAAACCTTTCCTTCCCTGACCTGTCCTGCGGACAGTTTTTTGTTTACATTGACTTCCAGGAATGGATCTTCCTTGTAGAAATGCTTTCAAAAACTTTTATAAATAAAGGTGGGTGGTGGCTATTTGTGGATTCTTAGCACCAATGTTTCAGTCATATAAACAGACTGAGTTCACCAAATAAACAGACTGGTGAAAACACAGGGTTTGAAACACACGCAAGGCTGAAATTCATTTGCATATGGTTTTGCAAGAACAAAGCAAAAAATCTATTTTAGTAGAAAACAGTTTGGGCAGAAAAAGACAAAGATAGGCCAAAATAATTATATATCTTACTTGCACCAAAGATTACAGTGATTTGCTAATATCAATCACTGCTTAATACTAAGAAAGAGCATTTTATTGAATACATGGGAAAACAGAATTTTTTCTGGAAGTCTTCTTGACCTTTCAATCTTATGGAATGGGACACTTCCTCACTTGTATTTGGATATAGAGTAAGAAGCGCCTTGTGGGGCTTGAAAAGCGAAATTATACCTTTCTCTACAAACTCTTGTTAGTGTAAAAAGATATTATGTACTCTAGTGTCTCTTAGCTTTTTGTAAAGATCATATACAGAGCATATTATTCCAATGAGTTCTGAAATATTTTGCTAACACAAACTTTTAGGTTTTTCACAGTGAGAATATTCATTAATCTACTTTCAAGAACTTGATTTGCTTTTGTATTTAATTAAAATAATTTTGTGCGTATTTGTACATTGCAACTCCCGCAATATTTGGAAAAACGTGAAACAGAAAAAAAATAATGAGACATCCTGGGATATTTCTTTATCAGGGTGCTAAATGAACCTCCATAATTCTAGTCTTTAAGCAAGAGCATTGCTGCAGGATGGCTGAACATCCTCTAAGCTGGGGAGGAGAGGCTAAAAAAGCAAATGTATCCATGGTTTCATACAAAATGACCAAAAATGTTTGGATGTGGGATGGACCAGGATCTGCTGCAGGCTGACAAAATTCATGTGCCCCCCAGGATGGAAGGCAGCAGCCACTCAGTGCTTGCAGCACTGCAGAATTTATCCAGAGGCATAAATAACTTGTGTTTGAAATGAGAAAAGATTTTGGAAGGAAGCCTGAAATAAGTCAAGTAGTAGTCTAGTTCAAGGTCAAAGGTTTCCTCTTCTTACTTAAAACCAGAGTCAGGCTTACAGACACAGTTAGCAAGAAAATATTTTTTATGTCACCAGATCTGCCACATCAAGAGAATTGCCAGGATTTGGGATTCAACTTGGCTGTTTCTAGAGAACGGAGCATATGCTGTGCTACTGCCTGCCTGGCATGTCTGCTCCCTAAAATGTCTGTCTGGGTGTCTGCCCACCTTTACTTTCTCCCCTGCACATTGGATCTTCTCTCCAGCAGGAAAGAAGCACTGCTGGATGCCACAGGCAGTCTAGGCCTGGTCATTGGCACCTCTGAAATTACCTGCAAAGTATTTCCAGGGAAAGAAATTCCTCAAAAGTGGTCGAAGAACAGGGCTAAGTCAGCTGAGCATTGTCTTAGGGGTGGGAGGAACGAAAAGAAATAGAACACAAAGCAGACTGAAGGATGGACAGGTGAAGTGTTCACAGGATTACAACCACTCTTTCACTGGACTGGGGACAGTAAAGATTTGTAAACCTCAGTAACAGTGTCTCAGCCACCAGCTGATAAAATTACAGAGGATTGACTAATAGAAGTAGATAAAACTTTACGGATAACCAGTTTGATAAAGGTTTTTTGTTGGGGTTTTTTTGGTTTGGTTTGGTTTGGTTTGGTTTTTTGGTTTTTGGTTTGAGTTGTTTTGTGTTTTGGTTTGGTTTGGGTTTTTTTTGTTTGTTTGTTTGGGTTTTTTTTGGTGGTTGTTGTTGTTTGGTTTTTCTTTTTTTTTTTTTTCCCTGAGGACTTGGTCACCTGGTGAAGGAAACACAGAATTCTGGTGATAAATAACATCGTTATTAAAAAAAAGAAAGATATGAAGTGAGACACTGTGGCCAAAGGTGGTGGTGCCCAGTTCTAAAGGACCTCTGGTATTCTGGCCACAGGAAGCTTTTCAGCACACACATTATGTCCCAGCCTTTAATGTTATTTAAGCATTATGCACACATCATGCACAGTTAGAGGCCTTTCTTGAAGCTGCAGTCACACAACACAGTAACTGTGCTTGCTTTCACTGACCAAGCTGTTTCAGAAAAGGTTTTCCTGGCATTTTTTTTCTAGGCATTATCTGAATGCAGTTAACAACCATGGGAGAAAAGTGCAGCACATGGAAAATCTGTGAGTGCCAGGAAAGATCAGCTTTTGATGCACTGGTTTTAAATGGCAAAACTTAGAATAGACAAAGTTCTGTACACACAATATCTTTCCAGTTTTGAAGAAACCTGATTTTAAAAAGATAAAATTAGTTAATGACTCAGTGATAAGCACATGCAGTCTGTTATTTTCCTTTTGGAATCAGGCTAAACACCTGATGGGGATAATAGCTATTAATACTTGTGTATCACTCCAGCCACGTTGCTGCAACACACCACATATTTCTCTGAGACACAGAAGCTCTGGGGCTGACCTTCAGCTGCCATAAATTACCCCAGTATAATCAGAGGTACACACAGATTAGCAATAGTGAGATACTGGTCGTTCCAGAAACTGTTGAAGGCATCCAGGTAGAAATGTGACACACACAATGTATGTGTGCATGAATTCAAAGCAAATATTTTAACTAGAAACGTTTACAATGGACTGGCAGCACCGACTTACTGCTATTTCTTGATAGGGCATTCACTGCACAATGTTCTGTGTAAATTACATGCAAAATATAGATAAGCCTCTGAAACAAGGAAGTTCAAAGGAGGAATGTGGTCAGCAGAAAACCATTTGAGGCACTGGGGCCTGCACTTTTGCTAAGCAAACTCAAATATTCTACCACTGCAGGTATTTGTATAGCTCTGCTGACTTAGCAACCACTTACCCTTTTTGGCCGTTCAAAATTTGGCAGATAAAAATTGCAATTAAGCAATAAACACACCCAAGAAGATCTTCTTCTCTCTAAGTTGAGGCCTGGGGACTTCTTTGGCCCTTCTCTTCCACCTGAGATGGACTGGAGGGATCTGTCCAGTCCTGTGACATCCCCGGGTGCTCCACAGCACAATCCTGATATGCAGGTATCCTATATTAGTGCAGCAATTGGTTTTCCATTATGAAATATCTCATGGAATGTAGCAAGCACACAGCTGTGCCAAGACCATGTGCATGATTTTCCTATACCACCCATACTAGTTTCACTGATTACTCACTTCCTTAGCTACAAAAACACATGGCAAGTTTCTTCAGGCTCAAACATCTGTACACAAACTCTTTGGGCAAAGATGTTTCCATTCACTCACACCTCCGTTGCTGTGACTGACATTTTAAACCTACCTTAACCAAACAAAACTTGATTACAGAAAACACCAGGCTAACAAATTAAATTACAGCCCTCCATAAGGTATCCTGCACTGTAGTTTGCTGTGTAGTCTAAATGGATACACCAGCACTGCCCTTTTCACCGGTGCTTTGTCCTTTTCTTCTTGAATATTTGATATCAGGCTGAAATTGCCCTCCTCTTGCAGGCACATATTCCCCTTCTTTGAACAGCTTTTAAAGACAAAACTCTGTGCAAAAAGAGTCTCTTGGTGCACTATTCAGCTGTTGGCGTTGCTAAAGAGGTTGATGGGTTTAATTTCAACAATAAAACAGTGCTAGAAATTGATCTGTTTTTTTCTGTAGACCCTCCCCAATACAGTTTTACTTAATGCACTGTGGAATGTTTAAAATGCAAACTCCCCTTTAATGTGTAAATGTGCACACAAAATATTTTCAATTCATCTACGTAAGGTGCGTGAGGATGATTTACACATAGAAAGTTATCCTAAAAGCCTGAATTACTCACTGCATTTGCAGGTACAACAGACACCAGCCCTGCAAGTCTTCTCCACAGCAAATACCTTAAATGTGTACTTGTAATAACATAACCAAAATGCTAAATCTTTTAGAGGCACCAATATGGCTGACATGCAGATGAATCAGCAAGCGGAAAACTTGTTATCTTACCAGCCATAGATCCACACCAAAACAATATTTGCAGCTGAAAATGTCAATACATTGGTTTTACACTAGGCTTTCACTGATATCTTGCTATATAGGACATAATAGACAGTTACAGCTTTATTAAATAAATGAAGAAAATTGGACAACTTCCCTGAAAGGAGATACCTTCATCTAGTTGTGAAGGAAGTTGAACCATTTCCCACATCAGTTAGAGGTAGTTACAATAATCTTTAATTTCCATTCTTCTGCACTTGTATTTCTAGACATAAATTATCAGGGACTGTCAAAGGAATGGTGAATACACAAGTTAAAAATCTGCATTTTTGAGGCTCAGAATTTTGCATGAAAAAAGCCCCACAAACTCAACTGAAAATCCTCTTTCTGTCTAAGAAGCAATTAGCTCACAGTGCTGTTGTTTTCTTAAAGCAAGGCTATAATTTCAGCCCTGAAGCTTTGCAGAGAATCCTGTTTGGCTGAGTACAGCAGCCACCCTGTCTGAAACATTCTTCAGCAGAATATTAACATTCAAAAGGTGTACCAAAAAAACCTCCAAACCCACCACCAAAAAAAATATTTGAAAAACCCAACAGAGTATTCTCATATCTCTGTAAAATCAGAGCAAAAAATATGCTTCTCTCTTCTGCTCTATTGATTGTTGCTAGCAATCTGTCTGTTTAATTGCAATTAAACAGACAGGTATCAGTCATTCTGAATACTGACGACAATTTATGGTCTTCAGAGAAATTCCCCAATCCCTTGCCTTAAAATATAGTGGATGATAGGATGCCAGTGTGTACTTTATTTAGAAAATTATCTGACCATGCAATGGGAGAGGTACAGTCAGTAACATTTGCTGCTTAACTCCTGAACTTCTCTCTAGGTGTTTTTGCCCTGGGAGCTTTGCTCATTTCCGTGTCCTAAAGCTGCCCTTGATCTAGCTGCTTTTTATTTTGAGGGGAAAATACATGACGAAAGTGAAAAGGTCCCTGTTTCCCTTTCCCATGAGAAAAATGAAGTCAGTTCTAGAATGTCAGTCAGATTGAGTGATTAAAAAATGTGAGGTTTGTTTTTTTTTTTAACTGAGAGTTTCTACTTAAAAGCAAATAGGTATATTCTCACACAGAGACCCCAAACCATTTTAGGTTGGTCATTTTCTTTGTCCTCTTACAGGGAAGTTCACTTTTCAGATATTCCGTATTTTCACGGACCAGAGAAAGAATATGGGATATTATTCTTCTCCCATATTTCTTTCAGACTTCTCCTACGGACAATAGATTTGAAGCTCACCAGAACTATCTTCCTTTTTCTGACCCATGAGGATTTTTCCCGTGGAGGCATCTTTTATTTTTAAACATCAACTGTGTCAGCTGCGCTGTGGTTGTCAGGGTCAGGCAGGCGGAGCGTGGGACCGCGGTTTTGTGCACGCAGCAGGACAAACTGTGCCTGCAGAGATGATGCAGAGCTGCCACCCAGGTCACCACAGTGCACAGATTGTCATTCTGGGGACACCCCTGTGCACCCTGGGGGTGGCCTGGCTTGGGATCGTTCACCAGCTGGCTTCTCATGCTTTTACGTGGTGCCCTCACATTTTAGTTTTTATATTTTTCAGATCCAGTACTGCATTAGTGTATAGCTCTGAACTCCATGTAGAGTGTTAGTAGGCTGTCTTCACATTTGGGTCAGACACAACAATCCTTCCAGGCCTGAGAACCAAGGTCAGCCTCTGTTTCAGGCCCCAGAAAGTATAAACAAAAGTGAATCAGAGAGGAGCAAACTGGGGGAATGTGATTTCCTGAATGTGATTACCTGAAGCTGTAACTGGAGAATTAACCCAGATATGCAAATAGACCAAACATATAATTGTGTGAAAAACTCATGACCATCTTGGGTGTAGCTTCTGCAAGGATTTTGCACTGCCTGAGGTGTAGCTATTGAAGGCCTTTAATAAGTACCCACTTTATTCTCTTAACTCTGTCTTGCCTCTGTTCCAGGCAGCCACTTCAAGGTGTCATACACAAATATAAACAAGGAGGAAAGCATCTCCTCCTGCTGTCACATAAAAATCTCCATACAAGCCTCCCTCAAACCTTATCCTTTGCAGGTATCCAGAGCAATCCAGGGACGTAGGCCTGGCACACTCTCTGAGGGAATGTGACCATTATTTCAGCTGCCTGCACATCTCTTTGCAGAGCATTTACACGAGAACACACCTCAGTAAAATCACAAGGCTGTCTGCTCTATGAATCCATTAATCTCACATCACGGTATACCCCCGCAGGAAAATGTTTCAGGAAGGGTTTTTCAGCTCCTTGTTCTCCTTCCTCGGGATCTGTTTCTCTAGATGAGCTTCACAAAGGGTGTCCCAGGGCCCGATTGCTACAGGAAGCAACTTCTGCAAGGGTAATTCACAAGGATTAGAAACCTCTCCTTGTCTGGAAGATTCATGATGAGACATGACAAAAGATGCTGAACTGCATTCCCAGAAGATCTCTGACATAGAGGTTTCATAATATTGGACAGAAGCTTTGTATTTTGCCTTTAAGTACCCTCAGATCACACAAGGTGTTACAGACTCAGTAACAAATTCCTGCAGCGCTGCTGCTCTGTGATCCAGGCAAGCTGGTGTTCTTCCTGGGAGTACCTTTTTGCCAGGAAGAAACTCGTCATCACACACTTCCCTTTAAACAATCCTCATTGTGAAAAAAAGTTGTTATCCACTCAGCTCTAAGAAACCCAGCATGTCTGCAAAAACAAAATGAATGGTTAATCTCTTAGAGGAAAAAATATCATGCAACAGTGAGAATCTATAAATTCATAAATCCTATAAATTAAGGAACTCCTAAGGAAGGGGAGGTTTACTTCTATCACTTTATATGCATTTTATATCAAGTAATATTGGATTAAAAAAAAAAAGAACCAGAAATAATCCCAGGAGACATTTTATGAGTACGTAAAAGCTGGATGCTGCTGCCACACAGTGAGCTCAGAGGAGGCAGTGTTTCTGCCAGGACCTGGTCCCAGTAAGGTCAAAGCAGGAGCCAAGAAATAAGAAGGAAAAACCCTGAGGTGCCTCTGACCAAGCTGGGAGTCAGGAAAACAGTCCTGTGAGTTCCAGCAGTCATTAGCCAGGGAGGGTTTGGGATTTCAGGGTTACATTCATATAGTGCCCTTAACGTTGCTTTGGACACCTAAAGTTTTTGGGTGTGATTATGGGTTTTGCAGATGCTATAGGGTCAGTTCTAGTAGGGCTTGAAATGAGTGCATCATATCCTGGCTTCCACCCCCAGATATGGCAAACTCCAAGACTCTTATTTGATTTGAAAATATTATGCTTCACAGATGCCTCTGAATGAAAATAATGTAAAGTTCTTCAATAAATACCATAAAACATTGGTATTTCAAGTAATTTCCTACAGCACTGGTAATGGGGTGAATTTGCATCTCCAGGTATTTAACAGAAAAGTTCCTTCATTGCCCTTCAAAGAAACTTTTTTCTGAGCCAATGTCATTAAAATATTTTCCATAGCCTTGACTCGCTTTGCTATGAAGCTGTATCTCACCCTTTTTGAAAATGGAGGCATGAAGATAATTAGGTTTAATATTTACGTGTGCTTCAGTTCCAAACTCTACATCCATTTCAAACAGTGTAAATATAGGCAGCCTTTCAGGGGAAAAAAAACCAAAACACCAAAAGAACCCCCCAAAAACAACAACTAATTTTGATTTAAATCCATAACTGCAGTACTGAGACATTCACTGCAACTCAAGAGATGCTCCTACCAGCTTGTTAGTGTGCTTCTATTTTTGTCTGCCCACAGAATCTGTTACTTACATTTGGGTGCTGGAGGTGGGGGCCCTGAATTGCTGCTCCCCCAAGAAGAACAGGCAGCAGTGTGCCACACACTCTGTACCCAGGTGTCCCTCTTGCAGGTCCTCTGCCACCCCACTCAGAGGGGAAAGGACCATGCAAACCTGATTTTTTCCTGCCGAGGTTCCTCTCACTGATGCATTTCCTGGTTCAGGAATGTTTCCTTTGGCAGGTGTGTGAAATATCTCCCTTAATAGAAACCATTCAAAATGTAATTTAGACATTATCTGAGGGTAGTAAGCAAGCAGCAGGACTCCTGACTTCTCATTTGTAGCACTGTCTGAAGCACACCTGGCTCCCCTGTGGTAACCTCAGAAGAAAACCTTGAAATGGCACAACCTCTTTCTCTACCTACTCAGCACACTTCTACATTGGAATTTCATCCTGTGATCCACATATCAGCCAGCATTTTCCACAACAATTGCTTGTGCTCTCCCACTTATGTTTGTTTTTTTTTTCTGATTTTTTTTTTTTTTTTTTTTTTTTTTTTTTTTTTTTTTATGGGACAGTGTAAAACTGAAAACATTTTAAAAAATGGAGCATTTTTAAAGAAAGGCTCAGCCTGGACAGGAAATACGTATCGCTGCCAGGGCAAAGTGAGAAGGATAAAGTATTGGGGAGATTAAAAATGTTCAGAAATCTGAAGGAACAGTCACACCATAAATACGGTTTACTTTGGAGATCGTAGCTTCCCTTCTCTCCTGCCCTAACATAAGTGATTTTCTCACTTTTGCATCCACTGCTGTAACTTTGCCTCAGCCTGTGCACAAAGCAGAGAGCCTGCAATCCTGGCATGGCCAGAGGAAGATGTGAGAGATTTTGTTTTGCACTCAGTGTAAATATAATTCATAATCTGATGGGCAACACTGATGTGTGTTTATACGGTCTCAGCCTAAGGAGACTCCTAAAATCTGCCTAAGAACAAGGTGAAAACAGTAAATTTTGGGGCAGAGAAGGCTGTTTTGTCTGTCTGCAGAAGGAAGGGAGAAAAAGAAATAAGGATAAGTTTTGGGGTGACAACATCTTTTCAAACCATCAGTATGACACAGGCAGCTTTAAATCATCTTAACCCAGAGATGGCATTGGATGCAGAAGTAGTTTGCAAATTATCCTGCACTCATACTGATTTATTTTTCCTTCATTTGTATTCTTTAGTGTGCACTGTGACATACCAAAAACAGCCCTAACATCATTTACATAACTTACCAAAAAAGCCAAGATTTCAGAGTTAATTTACTTTCTCCATATTTTCCTCTACTTCCCAATTTTGCCTCAGTACAGCCTAGATGTGAAACTAGCATAACATGACAGAAATTCTGCTGCCAAAAATATAAATGTTTGTAAAAGATTCTGCTTCTCTTCCTTCAGCAGGTTTATGCAGACAGCTGGGTAAAATTTGGGTGGTGTGTGCAAATAAGAGATTGCTAGATATCTGGTGGCTGGCAGCTCCAGAAAAACACTGATTTAAACTTATACTTTGCACGGATAGAGCAGAATAAGAGTGGCCAGATAGATCTATGTTTAATCCATAGGCTTACTGGTAATTAAACAAGTAATGTGCAATTTTATTGCTACAATTCTGAAGATTAAAGAAGGATGCCTTACAAAAGGCATTATGTAGGAATTGTGATTTGATGTGATGCAGTTCAGTAATGCCAACCAAGACACATTTTATGTCCAACTCTCATTAAAATAACCCCAGAATAACATCACTGAACAGATTTTAGCAAGGAATTATAACCACTACCTAACCCACATTAGTTAGCTTGCCTTAAAAGTCATCTCGAAATAACATAAAGCCCTTTGGAATAATGAGGATGAAGAGATATGTGAAAGCTTAATGAGCAGGCTGCTGGCTTTCCTGCAGTTTGATTTTGCCCTGATTTTCAACAACTTTGCAGAGCTGAGAGCTGCTGCTGAGAAGTGAGGCAGGATTGTCTCAGCAGAAAGGTTGGGACACAATTGCTGACCTTCAGAGCAATTTGGAATGGTGAGTATGTTCTTCCCTTTCAAGAATCCTGCTTCCTTTACAAAAAAAAGTGCCCCTTCTCACAATGATGTCATCCTTTGAGAGTGTGTCATGAAAGGAAGAGGTAGCTCCCTTAAGTAAGCCCACACAGCTAAAATTTCTACACAATGTGCTGCAGAATCCCAGATGAGGAAGCTGGTACCGCCCAAGTGATTGTTACTCACTGTTTTGGTTAAATTTGGTCTTTAAAGACATTAAAGTCATCCTTCTGGCTAACCCAGAGATGACAAAGGTGGCAGTGCTTTCTCAGAGAAACCCATGGAAATTCCATGTTGAATGTTTTACACGCCCAGCAATGCAACAGCTCACATTGATGCAGCCAAACTGGGACTTCTCCCCCCACAGTTTGCTGTTGCCACTGATCTAATGTCATACACTGCATTTAGAGCAGGAAATAACTGAGTATAATGTACAGTAATTTAGGAAAATGGTCATAAAAGCAGTTATTCAGTGTAAAGAATGCTACCTGAACAAAGGCTGCAAACATTTCAACGGAGAGCATTAAGATTTCATGTGACAAAAGATCAGTTATGCAATTCTCTTTTCCAAATAGAATAGTAACTAGCATATCTTAATGCTAACCACTTAATGTTCTGACTCATGGAATTTATAATTCTCCAAAAGTAAAATTAGTGTCCTTAATTAAAGATAAAAGCATGTGAGTCCACATAAGGAAACACACACAGACAAAGCTATTTACTACTGCAGTTAATTTACATTCAAGATCAGCTCACATTTTCCATGACTGGGGCAAATGACTTAATTCTGTTTTAAAAGGTAATAACAAATGTAATGGGTTTTATTTGAAAGGGCCACAACACATTAATTAAGATTAATCTGAAGGATTCTGTACTAAATGGAGCACACTCTTGAACTGTGACAAACAAGGGAAAAGTATGGTACATACTTTTACATAGTTTGAAAAAGATATTTCAAAAGCAGCAAAGCTTCACTGTGAATTACTACATTTTTCTGTGTCAAAAAAACTTTTATTTACTAATAGAAATACACAAAAAATTTATAACTATTAACTTGAATCATATTATAGGTCAATAAAGTTCATCTACATTCCTGTTTTGAAAAGCAATTGGTTAATACAGCCCTCACTTTCTCTAGCCTGATATTTCAAAAATCAGCAATGGTCTCAAATAACACCATTTTTTCAGCCTTTTTTCCTTTGCTTTGAAGCATTAATGAAAAATCACCAAGCCAACAAAGAGAACCTAAGCTACTGTGGAATGCTTTTGGGCAGGCAGCAGTGAGAAGTTCCCTTCCATTTCTACTCCCTCCTCCAATCTCCTCCAGGTTGTCCATATCTTGGTGCTTCCACCAAGGAACTGAGGACCTTTTCTGCTGGAAAAGTCTGCAGCCAACCATCCACCTCCCTGATTCTTGCTTTGAGAGAGGCTTTTCACAGTCCAACAAAGTCACTGTGTGTGACAGAAACAGGCAAACTCACCCCCCACCCCACCTTCCAGCCCCACAGGCTGCCACCACTCCCTTTGCATCAGACACAGCTGTTACGCAACTGCAGCATAAATCAGGTGTAGAAAATTCACCTGAGGAATTAAAAGTGAAGAAAAGTGAAGAAAAACAAAGACATTGTCATCAGACCAGTTAGCATCTCAAGAGATGGGCAGAGAGAGGGGAAACTGAAGACAGAGCACCAGGGCTGCCTCTTCCAGCAGAGCAGCTGATGATTAAATTGGCTTTAGGCTGCAGATTGAAAGTGCATCCTAAGCCTTGGTGCAGAGGTGGGGAGGAAAATTGTTGGGAAGGATGGAAGTTTGACAAGAAAGTCTCATAGATGTGTGTGCTTAGCAGAAAGATTTTTTGAATGTAGAGTCTGATGAAGGAATAGAGATGGAAGCAAGTTTTGATATAGAAGAAAAGAATTGCTGAGCCAGTCTTATTGGCTAGCCAAGGACGTAAAGGGTGTGTTAGTTAGAAGGGGTTTTTATGGCTTAGAGCAAAGGATAAACCCACCCCAAACAAGATGTTTTTACCAAGCAGAAAGATAGCACAGGCAAACAAGTCAGCAAAGTTGCAAGGAGAAAAAAGGTCTCAGAATTTCCCACTGCAAGAAAACTGAAAAACAACTTCTGGCTTAAACTGTAATGTACTGACTTTTAGTGATTGGAGAACAGTAACATGAATATGGTAATTACAGTAGTTATGATAGGCTATAGATAATAGTTAAGGTATAGATTGGTTCTACTGTATTAAGATGCTCAGAAAATAAAAGTCTGTAATGCATTGTAACCAAACCCAAAGGGTCTCCAGGCCTGCCTGCAGCTGGAGCTGACAGCTGTGGGCACAGCTCTGTCACCCACCACCCTGGGCTGCTGTAACCTCTTGGATGGAATAAACTGCATTTTGGAGAGGCCCTGGAGTCCCACATCTCCCATTTAGGCTCTTACAGAAAAGGACTGTGCAGTCACCTCTTCTTAGAAACAAAGAGTTTAGGACAGAGGGGAGGACCCAAGGGTGTGGCAGAGCTGTGGGAACCACACCTGCAGCAGGACAGGAGCACAGCAAGGGTAAAAGGGAGCAGACAAACACCGATTGCAGCAGTTTGTGAGCCTGGAGAGAAAGGGAAAGCAGCTGTGAGAGGGGATTGGGAGAAGCTGTAGGAAAAAAGGCTGAAGGCAGAGAAGACTTGGGGGACAGAGAATTGCAAAACCATGGTTTCATTTAAGTGCACGTGAGAGTAGGAGAAAAGTGTAATGACTGAAAGGAAGGAGCAGAAGTTTCCTGCATATCAAAACACCTGGGAAGAAAGCACAAGAAAAGACCAGCTCAGAGGGTGTGTGCATACTTGGAGACACTTATTAAGGTGTTAAAGTTGTAATCACGCCATAAACCAAAGGCATATCTGGTAAAGGAGCAGATTATTAATGGCAAACTGCAAGAGTCTCAGCCATCCATAGCCACACTTCTTTACACTCATTGTACACCCCCTGACACCACCAGCAGTCACCTTTCTTATGTTCTTGTTGTGAGACCGTGAGACAAAACAAGGGGAAAACTCCAGGGCCCGAATTCTGGGGGATCATTTAGCTATCACTTACTTGCATGTTGAAAAGTGTGATTGTAGTGTTTTTAAACTTAATGTGATAAAGCTAAAGCTTTAAATGGTTAACCACTTTAATGGTTTAAACACTTTAAGAAAATAAAAGGACTATTTAAACATCTTCCTTGTGTTATCTATCCTTCTCAAATTATTTTAATAAGAAATGGCAACCATTTCATCTTGAAATAAGACCTTTTTTTCATGGAGAGGATAATCAAACACTGGAACAAACTCCCTGCAGACGTGGTGGGGTCTCCATCACTGGAGGTTTTCAAGTGGGATTGGACAAGGTGCTGGATAATCCCCTTGATGCTGCTTTTCCACAAAAGGGATCTTCCAGCCTGGTCTATCCTGTGATTCTGTGACTCGTTTGATATATCTGATTTGTCAAAATTTAAAAAGAGAGGATCAATAAGCGTTGCTCTGGGAAGTCTTGTTAAACACCATAAAGAGGAAAAAATGTTTTCATTACTCCTAAATGGTTCTCATTAATCTCAAACACTGGTTTTCAAACCTCCTTCCAGTATTTCATTCAGCCTTGTTGAAGGCAGGTTCAGGAAAGGAACTGGGGTGATTTCTAACTAAAGGCTGCAGCAACGAACACTGAAAATGTTACCAGATTGGGGGGATGGGGGGGTCATTGCTTTTGCCAGCACAAGGTTATTTATCAATAAACCTTCCTGATGGTGTTACATCTTAGTAGCTCTTAAGGCTTTCCACATTATGAAACCAAATTTCACATGAAATGCATGCAAAAACTAAGATATAACATAATACTGAAACACTTGTGAAATTTAAGAGAGCAGATGGCTTATCAGAACTGGAGACTCCTCATTTTTGTTTCTCAGGCTTTTCAGTGGTATGACAGATCTTTTCCCTGTTGCCTGCCCAGGAAACTTTGTTCTGGTTTGGTGGGAGCTAATATTGATTCATTAATTCACTCCTTTATTGCCAGTCAACTGTAAGACAAAAGAGTTATTGTTCAAAACCCTCACTTGACTTCAAACAGAGGCCTCAGGCTTTTTAATTAAAAAAAAAATTAATTGGGGTATATACCACAAAGAAATACACGGCAAGCCAATACTGCTGTTAGCCCTGGTCAGAGAGTTTATTTAACAAATCCGGTTTACCTTTTACCTTCTGACAGACATTATTTGAAATGCTTCCTTTTGAAGGGGTGAGCAATAAAAACTCCCAGCCCAGCAGTGCCTGGTGATGTGCCACAGCCTCTTCTCCTGCGGGGCAGAGCTTCCCCCTCTTCAGTAGACCTGCCCTGCGATCAGCCCTCCAAGGATTTGGCAATTGCTCATTCAAAACAACACACACATTTACCTCTTCCTCTCCATGCCCAGCCATTCTGACAATCTGGATGCACAGATCTCCCTGTCTCACCCTGCTGTCCCACCTCTCCTGCCACCTCAGAAGCCCTGCTGGGCACAGGTCCCATCAGGAGCTGTCACCCTCTGCAGCCTTTCACCCTCTGCAGTCAGCAGAGACACCTTGTGGGAATCCTCAAAATCAGAGGGTTTTGGGAAAGCTGCAGAAGGCAGGCCTCAGAGACAGCGGAACTGTGATTGGAGCTAAGCAGCAGCCATGAGATTGGTCGGCAGAAAAATTATTTAAAAAGTAGAAAAGCAAGGACAAATAGAACAATGGTCTGTGTATTAACACTTGTCTAGGATAAATCCCTAAGCTACAGAAAAGTTTATCTAGTGAGATATTAGGAAGGTTGAAGCTTAATAATGGAGCTCTGTGCATTGTGCTTTAAGGCTCACAAGCAGGTATTGTATTTGAAATAAGCAAGCATTGTTTAACCAAAGGTACCTGTGCTTATAGTGGTTGGATAGAACTACTGTCAATGTGCTTTTGCTTTGTGTGATTGGTCAAAAAACTTTTAAAGTAAGTTGTGACATTAAGTTCTTGGTCTGCTGCCTGAGATGTGAGCTGCTGGCATCTTCCCACTGCCATAACCATGTAATGAGACTGATGCTGGAAAATAAAACAGCTCAAGGCACGTTCCTTAGCAGTCCCATCCCGTTTGTGATTTGTACTTGGACCCCAGCTGGCATCAAAACCTCAGCATCCTCTCATCTGGGCATCTACCAGGGACCTGTGCCAAAGAGCTGCACTTGAGTCACTTCTCCAAGACACCCTGGCTTCACAGAGAGCAGCCAACCCATCCTTAAACAATTGATCAGTCCCTGCTGATCAGCACTGCATCCACACCTGCAGGGCACTGAGGGTGCCTGGAATGCTGGATTTTCAGCAAGGCAGTGCCCTCACACCACAAGGCACAGCCTTGCTCTGTCACTGCTGCAATAACATCAGGAACAGCTGCAAAATGAGCTATTTCTCCCCTTCATATGCTGCTTGTCTAAGTATATTTAATTTCAGAGAATTCTAAATGGTCACATGAATATTTTGGCCTAAATTTACTGTCATCAGCATCCACCTGGTTCTTCATCACAATAGAGGGGGCAAAATATCATGCTCTCTGATTTTTTCCAGTTCAGAAGAACCTGGTGTGCTGGTAGACTTAACTGATTTCATTTTTCTGCACAACCTCTTAAACATAGAGGGCTTCTTCACTGAGAAAGAAAAGACACTCTCTTTTGATAGATATTTATAGTAAACTCTTAATTGTGTAAAAGATTCTCTGAGTTTGCTTTTGTTTCAGAAAAAATGTGGTCCCCTGCAGAGGATTTTGATCCTGCAGATACTGCATTTTCCAATGAAAGGCATTTCTCTGAAAATTCTCCAGAAAGTTTCATATTAAATGACTAAATGACGTCTTCTTTAAAACATAAAAACAGTGATGAAAAATCTCATTGTCCCATTCACAGCCTTTTCTTGTCATTACAAACAAAAACTTGAAATCAATGTTTTTTCAGTGCACTATTTGGAGCCAACATGAGTTTTTCCCTGGGCAAAACCAATTACAGCAGAATTACTCCAGTAGATGTTTGTCTGACGTCCAACAAATAATGTTTCTCCTTCTTCTCCTCCTCCTCCTCCTTCATTTTGTGAGATGGTTGTGTGTGTTTAGGTCCCACTTGCCCTTAAATCCTGCCTTTTGAAGGCCAGAATCTTAATTTTTCTCTAAATGGAAGCTGAGGTTCTCACGTGGTCACAAGCCAGTAGGAACTGGGTTTTAAGTAAAGCATCAAATGGCCATAATTGAATTTCTGGAGCTGGCAGCACCCCCTGAACTTGCTGAGAGAGAAAAGCGGGTGAGTTTTTGAGTAGCTGGAGGCTCTCAAGTGGAGCTCTGACTCACACAAAGGGAAAACACACGACATTGTTTTGAGAGCTTCTCTGTGCACATTACTCTAATTTGGCAGTCCTGGGGCTCAACTGGTTTTCAGAAGTGTCATAAATCACTGTCATTTCTATCCTTAGCTACCAAGAAAAACAGGCACCATGTTGTGGGACTTTCTTACATCCCTTCTCCTGGCACAGGTTTGTTTGGAAATGCTTTGAACTCCACATCAAATGCCCCTCACAGTACAAATAAAAACTTTACAGAAATGTTTAAACAAGAACTGTGCACAGCTGCCCACAAATCACTGAATCTGTGACTGGCTGACTGACTTTAAGGTGCAGTTGTAATGCTGTGATGAAAAAGGCTGTGTTTTCCCTGCTAAAATATCCGCCAGACATTTGTGGATGGGCTCTGTGTTCTCCCAGTGTCCTTATGAACAAAAGTAACTATTATAAAAGAAAATAACTATGATTGTGAAAATGTATAATCTTTAAAGACAATGCCACAGGTTCTTGGGAATCAGGGCAAAAAAAGCCCTAGTAAGGATGGGGCAGCACAAGACAAAGAGGTACCTGATAAAACTGATTGTCCATATAAGCATATTGAATAAGATAAAGTACTATCAGATGCTCAGGTGTGACCACAAATATAAGTGGAGTCAGCAGCAAACAGGATATGGGCTTGAAGGTGTGATGGAGAAAATTATGACACTCAACTGCAAGAAAGATGCGAGTGCAAGAAAGGTGTGGAGTTCCTGGAGTGGGTCCAGAGGAGGCCAAAAGATGCTCTGAGGGCTGGAGCCAGGCTGGGAGAGCTGGGGGTGTCCACCTGGAGAGGAAAAGGCTCCAGGGAGAGCTCAGACCCCCTTGCAGGGCCTAAGGGGGCTCCAGGAGAGCTGGAGAGGCACTTTTTTAATAAGAAGATGTAGTAGCAGCACAAGGGGGAAGTGTTTCCCACTGCCAGAGGGCAGGGCTGGCTGGGATCTTGGGAACTGGGAATTGTTCCCTGGCAGGGTGGGCAGGGGCTGGGATGGAATTCCCAGAGCAGCTGTGGCTGCCCCTGGTCCCTGGCAGTGGCCAAGGCCAGGATGGACACTGGGGCTTGGAGCACCCTGGGGCAGTGGAAGGTGTCCCTGCCATGGTGGCACTGGATGGGATTTAAGGCCCCTCCAAACCAAACCATTTCATGATCCTTCAACTCCATGATCCCATGATTTTGACAAAACGGAGATTAGGACTCAAGAAAATAGGAACTGAGCAGGAAAAGGTTTAAGAGGGAGCACAACACAAAATGGCCTTTTAACAAAGAGGACTTTAGAGCCCTACTGCTACAGCAGATTGTGCCAAGCCTACGTGTGTTGTGGAGGACTGACGAAGAAGATTATCTCCAAGGCATGGAATTTTCTCCCTGGAGGAGAGGGAGAACTTTTAAGAGTTACACTTAAAAGAGGACACTTTTAAGGACTTGCTGTGCCAAAAAACCTTTTACAAATCTGGATTAGCAAAAGAAAATCACAGCAAAGCCAGCTTTCTTTCTCTTGTGCAGAAACTTTTCTTCTTGAAGCCCATGGCACCATGAATGGTTGTGTGTTACAGCTTAGAACTTGTCTTGCAGTACAGTCCCTTCTACACAGCTCTTATACTTTAGAAGGAAAAAGAGCTGAAAGGAAAAAAGAGCTCTTTTTCTGGAGGAAGAAGAGCTGAAAGAAGCACAACAGAATATGTGTCTGGTGGTTAAGTTTTACCTTCTCAATGGGTGGACTACGTGACTCCTTAAGTCTCTTAAACTTAGCTGAAAGATCTGGAAGAAGAGCCCAGAAAAAATCTAATGTGATTTTCTGTTTTCAGTTTATGCCCTTAGCCAAGACAAGAGCGAGTACAGTGGCCTTTTGCTGTCATAGTGTTTGGTAAAGAATAAATCTGGACATCAGCCCTAGGAATAACTTGAGCATGCTGATACTTTTTTCTCCAGTCTTTACAGGGAAGAGAAACTGTGAAGACAGAAAAGTTTGAATACACTTACAAAATAAAATAGGAGAGGTAAAGCACAAAGATATTTGTGAGAAGAGAACACCTTGTCAAATAGGAAGTGAGTAAACTTGAAGACACAAACCTGATTTAATTTTAAAATAGAGACCCCTGCTATGCACAGAGGGTCAAATGGAAAAATTCTGTTTCGAGCTGAGAATTGACTAAAAAGTGAAGGGAAAGACGTGAAAGTATGCATCTGACCACAAGATGAGTACAAGTACTCCAGATAATGACTTGGAGCACTTAAATTAGATTAATTTGATGTGCCTTCAAATGGCTCTCCATCTCTAGAGACCACAGAGGAAACTCTGAGTTCATAAGCCCTTGTTGGTCATGGGTGGGCCCAGCAACAAAAGATCAGATATTTATGTGAACAATAGCATTAAATCCTTATTATTTTCTTATTAAATCCTTACTAATTTCTGTGGGGAAAAAGACTTTAAAGAAGCAACCAGAAAAAGCTGTGCACTACTAAGTCTTGTCAGATGCCACACTGATTTTTCATTATTTGCCACTTTGGCAGAATCTCCAGGCAGCCCTGGGAAAACACAAGATGACTGAGTGTAAACATGGCTCTGCATGGCTCTAATGTAATAAAGAAGTGCAAGCACAACTTTAACATTAGAAGAAAACCATCCTCTCTGGTTCCCACAGTCTATCCCAGGTGCTTCTGCTTAACAAACTACTTAGTCTGATTTTTCCCAGCTTTTACCTACAAAACTGGTTGAAGTTCATATTGTTTTATAGTAATATGCAAAAAGTAAGACAACATAAAATTTAAGGTGCAGGATAGTGCATTATTCTAACTTTATAACTCCTTACAGCAGTCAGTGAAGGAGAGATGAAAATTTGGCACTGTGAACGCGCTGGATTGGTGGGCACGGGTGAAATTTGTTCCCAAGCGGGTGATCACTGACATTTTTCCTGTAAGGATGGTGGTAGGAACAGGGTTTCCTCACCCTGAGGTCAGGCAGCCTCTCAGCATTCACTGGAGTGGACACGAGGCACACGTTTCCTTGCTGGCTGTGCTGGGACCCAGGTGCTTCCTCTTGTTTCAGTGGCTGCACTGTGGTTTGTGAGCCACAACTTGTATTTCCACAGCAGTAACAGGATGGGAGTAAATGGCACAGAGAGAGTCTGAAATGTCCTTTTTTTCCCTTTTTTTTTCTCCCCCCCCCCCTTTTTTTCCCTTTTTTTTTGTTTGTTTTTGTTTTTGTCGTTGTTGTTGGGTTTGGTTTTTTTGTTATTTTTTTCCCCTTTTTTGTTTTGCTTTGGGATTTTTTTTGTTTGTTTGTTTGGGTTTTTTGTTTGTTTGTTTGTTGTTTGTTTTGTTCTTTTGGTTTTGTTTTGTTTTCTTGGTTTGGTTTTGTTTGGGTTTTTTTGTTGTTCTTGTTTTTTGAGGGGTTTTTTTTTGGTCTTGTTTCCTAAGAGTTCCTGCCCTCTCTGGAGGAAGTGGAGGTTTTGTATCCAGGCATGCATTCCTGAGCAGGAATAAGCATGGGGTTAATAAGGACAGAAAGAAACCTGACATTTGCTTTTTCATTAGCAGAGAAAACAGCCAGGGCTGATGGCTGAGCTCTGACAAACATCACCACCTACATCTAATCAAGTGAAACATTCAGGTCAAATGCACACTATTATATAAATGTCTTTGCAAAGATCCACAGCGCGGAGATACTTAACAGGCTTGTGTTTTGTCATGTATATTTACTTTTTTAAAATGCTGAAAAATTGTATTTTCCATTTAGCTGAAAATCCAAGAATAGGAGGCCTCTGCTGTATAAGAGGAAAAAGATTTCTGCAAATTATTTAACTTATAGGAGAAGAAGCACTACCAATGCAGCAAGGCTGACATTGATGTAGTTTGGAGTCGCAGTTGGAACAAAGAGAGATGATACTTATAAATATGGCTAGTGGAAGTTATGGTCATGAATTTTATCTGCCACAGCTTCTATTGAAGACCTTTTATTCAGAAAGCATTATTTCCAGCATTTCCTCCAGAAGCCTAAAACAATTGGCTAAATACTGCTGGAATTAATTATGCTTCCCCAATTTTCACATGCATTTAAACTACCCAAGGATCTCCAAGGGGTGGGTTACATGTGAAACACAGAGGACTGTTAAAAACAGTTTTAATTATAAATTTTAATTTATTTCTTCAGTTTAAAAGTACCTGTCTACCACTGTTGATACAGTGGGTTTTCCTTTCTTTGGCACTACATGCTAAAAAATCCAAGAAGAAAAAAAAAAAGCAGCAAGATATTTCTGAGGCCTTGAAAAGAAATTAATGTTTCAATTAAAGAAATATCTTCAGAAACAGCAGGAAGGATAAGAGGTTGAGATGTTTCCTGCAGATGGGAAGGGTGCATCATCTCAGGGTAATGATTATTTTGATTTTTTTATTAGACTTTTTTTTGTTTGTTTATTTATAAGCAAAATGGACTGAGCCAATTTTGCTTATGATACCTCTGCAGCCAGATTAAAATTACCTGTCCAAATACTTCCAGTATTTTCATGCCTCCTTGGTCCAAAACTTACTTTTTGAACATTTCCCATCAATTTAAGAGAAACATTCAACAGGATTGTACAGCAGTCCCATCAAACTGCAAGAGTATTTTTTTACAAGGAGTTGACCGAGCTACAGGAAGCAGTAATAACCTGAGTTATCTCTGAGGTATTGTCTTAAGGGCAACACTTCCAGTGGGAAACAATTTTTGGAACACAACAAAATCTTTGAGGCAGAAGTTACTGCACTGCTAAAGCTGAAAGCAGCTAAATGTGGCTTTATTTTTATTACAATTACTGAGCTCTTCCATTCAGATTCATGATTGATCAGGAGAGCTCAAGTTTTCAAGCCATGCCTAATATTTCTGTGTCACATGGCAGGCAGATTATCTCCCTAATGCTGGCTAATTAAAGTAATTTTTTCCTCACAGGGCTGGACGCTTGTCCAGTCCACTCTCCCTGACATCCAGTGCCACCATGTGGAGACAATTTGTTACTCTCTGGATGCCTCAGAGGAGCTTTTTCTAGGGACAAACAATTACATTCACTTAAAATCCGGTATTTACAATAATGAAACTATTTTTCTGGGGGAAAAAAAAGCACATCAATAAGGTGTTTGGCAGTTAAAATTTCCTTGGCTGTTAAGAGCCTCCTTAATGCCTCAGATCTGTACTGCTAGCTGCCATGACTTCTCCTAGTATTAAAATAAAAGAACCTTTTCTAAAACACAGGCAGAATCTCTTCTGCTCTAATCTTCTAAAATGGTGTGAAAGCATCACTCACTGGAGTTTATTTTTTGGTGCTAAAATTTTCACTGTCTTTCCTCAAGGACAAAGGGACAGATTCCTCCCTTGAGAAGAAAAAAGAAATCAAAGTTTTATCTTCCATTCTTATACAAATATATGTACACACACACAAAAAAATCCATAAAAATATATTTGTCTTACTCTGCCTCAGGCATGGAAGCATTGACAGCATCTCTCAGGTCTGAAGCAAACAGGTTATCACCCCATACAGTAAAGTCCTAATCAAACCACTGTGACACTTTTAAGGACTTGCTGTGCCAAAAAACCTTTTACAAATCTGGATTAGCAAAAGAAAATCACAGCAAAGCCAGCTTTCTTTCTCTTGTGCAGAAACTTTTCTTCTTGAAGCCCATGGCACCATGAATGGTTGTGTGTTACAGCTTAGAACTTGTCTTGCAGTACAGTCCCTTCTACACAGCTCTTATACTTTAGAAGGGAAAAAAAGGCAAAACATCCAAATGAGGATGCTGATTTGCCTTCTTTATACATATACTTTTTAATATACTATAGAAAATACATGAAAGTTTTTTAATGATCATGCATATATAAGTTAATACACATATATACACGTGACCATAGTAAAAAACCAGCCAGACTTCTTGATGAGAGTACAATTTCTGCCCTGTTCTGCCTAAGCTTTTATAGGTAGGGCAACTACAGCCTCTTCATTTGGTGGGCCAGTTTAAACAGGGCCAGTTTAAACCAGGCCAGTAATTACCAGGTGCTCAGGACTGTGTCCATGGTGAATAAACCAGGAGGATTCTTTGTCAAAGAAGCATCAGTAAAGTAGCCTCTGGGCAGCACTCTAATCAGCCAACAAGCAGAGCTGAGGAAGAGGCTCAAGCAGAGCATACTCAGAGGTGTCACTGCTTTCCACAAATATTAAAATGAATATTATATGTGTTATGTTAGAAAGTTATGCTGTCTTAATTTTCTGAAGTAATGTGTTAAATATAGTTTTAGGTTATAACAAAATGTTAAAATAGAAACTATGCTAAGTAAGATTTTTTTTTTTTTAAAAGAAAGGACTTGCAGCGAGATAGCAGCCACAGGACACCTAAATCTTTCAGAGAAAGAGAATTCATTACTCTCTTATCAGAAGAAACGAACTTCTTCCTGTCTTGCTCAGGCAGGACGATGACACCGACCAGACAGAACCCTGTGTTTGAATGGAATTCATGCATCATATATGAGAGGTATGAATATGCAACAGGCTGTTGTTTTTAAGGGTTAATCCTCTGTTAACGTGGGTCCTTTTTTGGGCTTGTGCTGCCCAGAAAAAGGTACCCGGACGTCCATAACTCTTTGTTTCTATTGTCTCATATTGTCCTAATCCAAATTGTCCAAATTATTATTACTCTAATTGTATTACTATTTTTATAACCACTTTATTACTATCAAACTTTAAAAATTTTAAAAACAAATGACTGTCTTTTTTCACATCAAATGCATTACCCACGTCCAAGAGGCCCAGAAGGAGGATCAGGGGGATCACGTACACGCCAGTGGGGTGAGGGACAACAGTGTGAGGTGTTGGATCCTGCCCTTGGGTCACAACAACCACCTGCAGCTCCAGGATGGGGGAAAGGGGCTGGAAAATATCACTGACCAGGGTCTCTGTACAAATGACAAAAGGGATGGGCCTGCTAAGGAACGTGCCTTGAGCTGTTTTATTTTCCAGCATCAGTCTCATTACATGGTTATGGCAATGGGAAGATGCCAGCAGCTCACGTCTCAGGCAGCAGACCAAGAACTTAATGTCACAACTCACTTTAAAAGTTTTTTGACCAATCACACAAAGCAAAAGCACATTGACAGTAGTTCTATCCAACCACTATAAGCACACATACCTTTGGTTAAACAATGCTTGCTTATTTCAAATACAATACCTGCTTGTGAGCCTTCAAACACAATGCACAGAGCTCCATTATTAAGCTTAGAGCTTCCTAATAGCTCTCTAGATAAACTTTTCTGCAGCTTAGGGATTTATTCTAGACAAGTGTTAATACATACACCATTGTTCTATTTGTCCTTTCATTTCTTTGTCTTACTTTTATTCTTACATAATTTTTCTGCTGACCTATCTCATGGCTACTGCTTAGCTCTAATCACAGTTCCGCTGTCTCTGAGGCCTGCCTTCTCAGCTTTCCCAAACCCCTCTGATTGTATGGATTCCCACAGGAAAGGGCCCTGGGGTGCTGTGCCAGCAGCTGGGCACAGCCCGGGGGTGCCCAGGGGGCCGAGAGGCCGTGGGAAGGGGCTCAGCCTGGAGCAAAGGAGGCTCAGGGGGCCCTTGTGGCTCTGCACAGCTCCTGCCAGGAGGGCACAGCCGGGGGGTGTCACCCTGACATTTTCTGAAAAATCCCCTCAGCAGGATTTTTTCTCCTGAGAAGCTGGGAAGCTTCAGCTTCTCCATGTTTTGCTGCTCTGGAATGTGATTTGGAGAATTGTTTACCCAGCATGTGAATTGGTTTTAGTTAATGGCCAATCACAGCCAGCTGTGTCAGACTCTGAGTCTCTCACAGGTTTTTATTATTCATTCTTTTCTAGCTTTCTGATGTCTCTCTTTCTTTAGTATAGTTTTAGTATATAATTTTCTTGTAACATTATATAATATCATTATATAATAAATGATCCTTCTGAGAACTTGGAGTCAATTCTCATCTCTCACCTCCTCCTGGGGACCCTCACAACAGCACAGCCGGGGGTCGGGCTGTGCTCCAGGGAACGGGGACAGGAGCAGAGGGAACGGCCTCAGGCTGGGCCAGGGCAGGTTTAGACTGGAATTTAGGGGAAATTTCTTCACCAAAAGGTTGTCAGGCATTGGAACAGGCTTCCTGAGGAAGTCTTGGATCCGCCACCCCCAGTGCAAGGAAGTTTTAAGTCACCATGTTCCCCTGTTATCTACAGGTATCACACGTCTTGTGGTTTGGTTTTTTTTTTTTTTTTAATTTTTAGATTTTCATCAGTTCTGCTTGTGCAATGGCAAAATAAATGCTTTTGGCTTCGGCTGAAGGAGGACACAACAGATTTATGCAGGTGTTTGTGCTCAGCAGAGAGAGAGAGAGAGACACCAGACACAGGCAGCTGTTGTATCTGCAACCCCTCACACAGGAGTCTGGCACCTCTTGTGATTTCCCTTTCTTGTTTTTTGGCCTTGGTATCCCTCAAGTGGGTAATTACAGGATGGTTTTCAGGGTAGCTCATCTCCCTTTCAGAGGAGCACACAGAAGAAAACACACACTCGAGGATTACGCATCCAGAATGTAAAATGCCAAAATGCTTTTGGCCCAGCACATGGCATATGCAACCCATAAAATTAATACAGAATTACAGCACTAAAGCTGATTATGAATAGTGCTAAGTGCAAGCACAGAAGGAAGATGTGTAGAAGACACAGTTACATCCTTTGCCAAGAAACATTTCTTTCCTACTATACAAATTTCAGAAAAAGATCTGCTCTGAAATATCATTATTTTATCTGTTATATTCACACCAGATTATTAAAATTTGCTAGAATTTCCCCATACAAGCAGGAATTTTCTGAGTAGGTACTTTGAATGGTTTCAAAAAACTCTCAGCAACAACATGCCTTTCATCAAAAAATTAAATTTACAAGTTAGTTATTAGGCAACTTCACAGTTGGAAGGATGCAGCAGAGGCAGGACATTCTGCTCAAGTCCATCCTGAAAACGTGTGTCAACACTCACTGGAAGGATCTGCTCTCACAGAATAGTGTTTATTCACTATTCTTCCACTTCCAGATGAGTTCATCCAGCACCAAGAAGCAGGGTGGGTTTGGTCACAGCCAATGAGCAGACAGATTAATTTCTGGGGAAATCTAAACTCTCAGTTCTCAAAACTAAGAGAAATCTGCAATCTTAGTTTTCTGTGGGCTTTATTAAACTTTTTTTTTTAAGAAGTGGATTCAAACCCAGTTTGTTTGTTTTGCCATGACTTAGAAGTCAAAACAAACTGTGAAGAAAACACTCTTT